>NW_006408932.1:694795-697581 GCF_000296735.1 Chrysochloris asiatica | reverse complement strand
CATCATGATAAATGGAGAAAGACTAAAGGTGTCAAAGACTTCATTTTTCTTGGACCACTATGAATACTCATGGAAGCAGCAGTCAAGAAATCAACTGACATATTGTTGCTTTAGGCATATCTGCTGTACAAGACCTCTTTAGATTGTTCAAGAGCAAAGATTATTTAGAGGACTAAGGTATGCCTGAACAAAGCCATTCTATCTTCAATAGCTTCATATGCATGTAAAAAATGGTTACTGAATAAGGAGTACTATAGAATTGAAGATTTGAGATACAGTGTTAGATAAGTATATTAAAATTACCATTAACTGCTAGAAGAACAAACAAATCTGTTGGATGAAGTATATCCAGAATGTTGTTTAGAAGTCAGGATGGTGAGACTATGTCTTTCTTACTTTGGACACATTATCAGGAGATATAGAAGGACATCATGCTAGGTAAAGTGGAGTGACAGGGTAAGAGAGGGATACCCCCATTGAGATGGCTTGGCCCAATGGCAGCAGCAGTGGGCTCAAGTTTAGCAATGATTGTGGCGATGGTGCAGGACTGGACAGTGTTTCATTCATTATCCATAAGTTTGATGTGAGTCAGAACCAACTCAACAACACTTAACAATATCAGAACCAAGTCAACAGCACCTAACAATACTAACATCATAAAGAAAGGAACAAAGGTAAAGCCTTACATTTTATTTAATTTTTAATGTAGCTAACCATTCCTTTTGTCATGCTGTAGGATAAGTACTGGACTGCTAACTAAAAGGTGACAATTCAAACCCACCAACTGCTCCTTGGAAACTCTATACAGGGTCATGTGAGTCACAACCAACTCAACAACACTTAACAACATTGGAGTTAAACTTAGTGAGACTTAAGGTATGTTGACAGAGTCCTGTAGACTCCAAGACTCTTAGCAACAACATAGTCTCAAAGGGAGGACTGAAAGCATGAGTGCAGTCATTTTGAGAATTTAAGAAAATAATCTTGAACTGCCTTAAGACACCTCTCCCACACACACCTTTATTTTATCTTTGTTTCTTAATTATATGTTTTTATAATGTTAATAATCACCTAGGCTTGAAGTCTGATTCTTCTTTATGTGGCTTCTGCAAAAGAGTAACCGTCCAGATAGATAGGCACTGGAAGAGTGAACCCTTTTGCTGTTTATTAGGACATCTACTCACCTTGAAAATAGGTTGTAATGCTAAAGTGAAAAGATTATGGACCATCTGCATGCTGATTATTGTTGTTGTTAAGTGTCATCCAATTGGTTCTAATATTGAACCTGTATAGAGGTTACTAGAAGTGAAGGAGTGGCTGATTTTGTTTCCCTGACCTTGCAGTTCCAACTGTCTTTGCAGCCCAGTGCTTATCCTAGAGCACAACACATTGTATAAATATTGCTTGTTAGGAATAGTCCACAGAAATCACTTCTCTTTGATCCAGGTGTCCTAGGAACAGGCATTTCTTTTTCTTTGTTTTAAAAACAAATAAACTATAACTGAATGATTAAAACAATAATATTACAAATATCTGTTATTTACACCATTTGCAAAAGTTAAACAATGTCACACGAGGAAAGATTTATAAATATTATTGTGATTCACTTTAAAAGACAAATTATAGAGACTATACATCACATACCAAATATAAACTATGTACTAATTGTTATTGTACTTAAGTTGTAAAGTGTCATTGAGTCAGTTCAGACTTGTAGCAACCTTGTATAGCGTTTCCGAGGAGTTGGTGAGTTTAAAGTGCTGACCTTGTGGTTCAAACCGAGCTTGCAGTCCAGTGCTTATCTTACAGTGCCATACCAGGACTTCTTGTGTTGATGTTGTTGTTGAGTATATTGATAGTAGCCTTGTTTTCAAAAATTGTAAACCCACAAATTTCATCTTCTACATTTAAATATGGAGTCCTGGTGTGGCTCTGTGGGCTAATGCCTCAGACTGCAAAGTCCTTTGAACTGCAGGGTCAGTGGTTCAAGCTCACCAGCTGCTCCTTGGAAATCCTACACAGTGTCGCTATGGGTCAGAATTGAGTCAATGGCACTTAAGAACAACAACAATTGTATCAAGGAGGCCTGGTGTGGCACTGTGGGCTAATGAGTCAGACTGCAAAGTCATTTGAACTTCAAGGTCAGTGGTTCAAGCTCACCAGCTGCTCCTTAGAAAATCAATACAGGGTCACTATGGGCCAGAATCAACTCCACAGCACTTAACAACAGCAATATTTAAATATAAATGTAGTATTGAGATAGCACATGAATCTACTCCTAACATTCATTGCATTTAGTTGTAAAACATAATTTGTGCAGTGTATTTTATATAGTTAAAGTGTTACTTATATACTATATGTTATTATATATAACTACTGTGTGAAATCGTGTCGATTCCTGGGACACTGCTTCAACCCCTCTTAGGCACTGGCGGGTCAGTATAAATCCCTGGCCAAGATCTTACCCCAGTGGCTCTCAGGAGGGAGAAAACTGGGATTGACCACCACATCTAATGAGTTATCACGAGTGCTTACCGACAAACGCACCAAAAACCCAATCTGCACTTGTTTTAGTGAGAGTGGTTGTTAAGTGAGAGTGAGGCTTGTTTATTCAATTTTGTAAAATTGGGCATTAGACTCAGTAGACACGGGCACGCAGGCATTAGGCATGGCCAGCTTGCAAAGAAATGCATTCCCCTGTCTTGTTACATTTTGACTGGGTACTATGGGGTTAACAATCTATCCCTGATGTCACCTACTTGTCCTTGATGGTAGCATTCTCATTT
>NW_006408932.1:691773-693368 GCF_000296735.1 Chrysochloris asiatica | reverse complement strand
GAGGAAAACCCCCAGCAAGATGGATTGGCCAAGTGGCAGCATCAGTGGGCCCAAGCGTGGTTACAATAGTGAGGTTGGCCCAGGATCGGGCAGTGTTTTGTTCTGCTGTGCATAAGGTCACTATGAGTCGGTACCGACTCAATGGCACCTAAAAACAACAACATAGATAAAATTCATCTTTGTTGTTAAGTGCCATTGAGTCTGTTAGGACCCATAGCAACCCTTTGTAGGGTTTTCAAAGAGCAGTTGGTTAGCTTGAACCAGAACTAAATAACACAACAACCTACATAATGTAGTTATATCTCTAGTAATTATATCTTTTGTGTTAATGTTGCTATTCTCTTTTATTGCACTGAATTTTAGAAGTTTATTTTCACATTCCATAAAATTTTATTAACATATAGATATGTCAATATAGGGAGAAGTAGTCTAATAGTAGTTTTTATCTGAAAGACTTTTTCATTAAATTGCAAACTTTTAACCTAGAGATATATATTTAAGGGCAAATTTTGAAAGATACTACCAATAAATTATCTATCTGTAGTATTCTTTAATTAGTGCTATATTTTATAATAAATTGTGCATAAAGTATGAGTAAAGAGCTGCAAAGTAAATGTCAGTGCTATCTCAGATAAAATTTATAGTATGTATAATTACAGAAAAGTAAACATCAAGTATAGAGTGGAATCGCTGCTTTAATTACCATAAATATGTTTATAATCTCTGGAATTTCTATTATGTAAAATATTATGTACAGGAAAATGATTATAAAAATAACACTTTAAGAAGCAAAGAATGTCATAATTTCCTCTATGCTGCTTAAAATTCAATGAAAACTTTTCATTCCATTGTAAATGAGCAATAGAAGTTTTACTACAATGCAATGTGTGTTGTTGTTGTTAAGTGCTGTGGGGTCAGTTCTGACTCATATCACCCTGTGTAGCATTTCCAAGAGTGGCTGGTGGGTTTGAACTTCTGACCTTGTGATTAACAGTCCAGTCGTAATCCTACAGAATCATACTAGGAATCCTATACAATATGTATTGCTGGTATTGTTGTTAAGTGCTGTCAAGTTGGTTCTGACTTATAGCGACCATGTATAGGGTTTCTGAGGAGCGTTTTGGTGGGCTTGAGCCACAGACTTTGAGGTTCAAACTGACCTTGTAATCCAATGCATTAATGCACAGTGTCACAATATCTGGCAAATAATGATGTACTATATTGAATAAAAAACTTAAAGCATAAATAGAAATTTTAATTTAAACTACTTAAGTGGAAATCCATTGGTTAGATAAATTGTATTGCAATATAAAATCTGTGTAAGCTTGAGAGATGTCAAGATGGCTAATTGGCAAAAAGGCTCCACACACTCTATACAACAAAAATATGGGAAACCAAATGAAAGCAATGATAATGAACACAACTACAAAGCAGAAAGAGGGATAAGTGTAGTTACAGAAACTCTAAGTGTCAAGGAAGGCAAGTAGATTGGAAAATTAAACAGAATATTTTAAACTTCAGAAGAATTTAATAAATTACAGTGCAACCTCAAAGAAAATCAATACAACTTCACATCAAAACAAGAAAAAGTGAAA
>NW_006408932.1:688941-690028 GCF_000296735.1 Chrysochloris asiatica | reverse complement strand
GGCCCTGAACTGTTTATCACTAGGAAAAAGGCTAGAATGGGGATTGTGGACTGGGAGAGACAAAGACTAAAAACAAAATGGGCCAAAAATTAAATCCTGAGTTACATAACAACTAATAACAGTGACATCTTGAAATTTCTCAGATGGCCTTGAAGATAAGAAGCTGAAAGAGGGTATTAAAGTTATATACATATTAGCCTACAGATTTATTTTCTCTCTCTCTTTTCTGCATTTATAAACTACAGTTTTCAGTCTGGATTTTTTAGGGTTGCTGTTTTGTTATTGCTTTTTTTGTCCCCTCTTTACCTTTGTTGTTGTGGTTGTTAAGTGATGTCAATTCTGACCCATAGTGGCCCTGTATAGGGTTTCCGAGGAGATTGTGGTGAGCTTGAACCACCAACCTTGCAGTTCAAATGGCTTTGCAGTCTGGCACATTAATCCACAGCACTACAACAGGATGCCTTTTCCTTTAGGGGGTCCTTAATCTCCCTATATTACGGAAAAAGAGACAGCAATTGCTGTCATATAGTCGAGCTACAATCATACCCTATAAAATTCCACAACTCAGGGAAGACCAATACCAGCTGCATGCAGCAGGTAGGCAGTCAACAACTGTGACAGGTATTCTGAGTCAAGTAATAAGTAGAGTGAAAAGGGAATCCCATATCCTGATTGCATATACCTGGAGGCAATCGGAACCCATAAAAAAATATCAAAACACACACTCTTAAATATTAAGGCCACAGCTAACTACTGAATATGTCCCGAAATTAGAAACAGGTGAATATATCAGCACATGTCCAGAAACAAGATAAGGTGACGGGGACAAATGAGCTGGAGGGAGACATGCACTCAATACTGGAAGAGGGAAGGCTTTTGAAATGCCTGAGAAGGAATTCAGAAAAATGATTATAAAATGTATAAAAACACTTTACAATAGAGTTGAGATAAATAAGGAAGAAATCAGGAAAGAGCTTCAGGAACAATCAAATAAGATAGATATAGCATTGGAAACAATTCAAAACCTACAGAAAGAGGTCCAAACAATTAATAATAGAATATCAGAAATGGACAATACACTGAAAGG
>NW_006408932.1:674977-675910 GCF_000296735.1 Chrysochloris asiatica | reverse complement strand
ATATCACTATAGTAAAAATGTTTTTAGGCTAAAAAAAACATTCTTTGTTAAGTTGCCAGGGTTGAAAGGGTAAACACATGTAAACTCAGATGACTGGGAAGACAATATACAACAAATGGGAGATTGACAGAAGAATAATGAAGACAGGTGAATATAATGAGAGACATATAAAGGCTAAAGTGGATAGAAGTAAATAATGTTATATATACCACCCTGGAACACCAGTGTTATAAACATAGGTACATATACACATAGACAAAGGAGCTCTGGTACAGTAGTGGTTACGAATCAGGTTTCTAACCTCAGGGTCAGCAGTTGAAACTATCAGCCTTTCCGTGGGAGAAAAATGAGGCTTTCTGCTCCCATAAAGATTTACAGCATCAGAAACCCTATGCAGGATCACTGTGAGTCAGAACCAACCCCACAGCACACAGCCGCCACCATACATACAGAGGTTGAATGGATATGGGCTTGAGAGTGTGAGTATATCCACAAATATAGAAGAGTTTTGCAGAGAATATTTACCTTTATTGAAAACAAATGTTTGAATGTCATGTAGCATTTGTTATTGTTGTTAGATGCCATCAGGTCGGTACTGACTCATACCAACCCTATGTACAACAGCACAAAATACTGCCTGGCCCTGGGCCAATCTCACAATCATTACTACACCTGAGACCATTGCTGCCACCACTGTGTCAGTCCATCTCATTGGGGTACTTCCTCTTTCTCTCTGACTTTACCAAACATAATATCCTTCAGTGACTGGTCCCTCCTGATAATACGTCCAAAGTATAGGAGACAAAGTTTAGCCATCTTGGCTTCCAAGGAGCATTCTAGTTGTACCTCTTCCAACACAGGTTTGTTTGTTTTTTGGCAGTCCATGGTATTTTCATTATTCTCCTCCAACACCATAACTCAGAAGCATCAATT
>NW_006408932.1:670077-673159 GCF_000296735.1 Chrysochloris asiatica | reverse complement strand
ATTCCATCAATTCCCTGTGCCTTGGTCTTTGCCAAAGCTTTCAATGCACCTTGCCCTTCCTCCTTCAGGATCATTGGCTGTTGAAATGGTTGAACATTGATCATTTCTTTTTGATACAGTGATTCTGTGTATTCCTTCCATCTTCTTTTGAAGCTTTTTGCATCATTCAATCATTTGTCCATAGAATTTTTCAATACTGCAAGTTGAGGCTAGAATTTTTTCTTCAGATCACTCATCTTGAAAAATACTGAGTGTGTTCCTCCCTTTTGGTTTTCTAACTCCAGGTCTTATGCATTTCATTATAATATTTGACTTTTTCTTCTCAGGCTGACCTTTGAAATTTTTTCTTCAACTCTTGGACCTCCTCACTTATTCCATTTGCTTTAACATCTTTACACTGGAGAGCAAATTTCAGTCTCTTCTGACATGTGATGAAATATTCTTAAACTTTATCAAATACCTTGAGGCATTGAGTTCCTGGGCTGGGTGGCTTACCACCATAGTCTCAGGAGACAGGATGGTCAATTTGTATACCATAATCCACAAAGACAGTGCTCTACATCCTACTTTGTTTGCATAGAATTAAGACTTTAAAAACTCAAGAGTAGCCATTTTAAGTATCACCTATTGATCTCTCCTTGTGTGAAGAGAGAAGACAGATGAAAATTGACAATGCTTGGATACAGTTCGAACAATGGACTAAAGGAACATGTGAACATCAGTCTCCACATCTGAGTCCAGAAGAATTGGATGGTAACCAACTTCCACTAACAATTGCTCTGAAAAGAATCACATTAGAAGGTCCAGGAAGGTGTGGAAGAAAACTTAAAATTATGGAAAAGAGCAAGCTTATTGGAAGATCCCAAAACTCTGGTCCTGCATGTCCATTCAGGTCTTGAAAGGCAACAAATTGCCACAGCTCGCTTTTAAGTCATGCTGTTGTTGTTGTTGTTAAGAGCCATCCAGTCAGTTCTGACTCATAGCAACCCTGTGAACAACAGAACAAAACACTATGCCAGCCTCAGAACTGTTGTTATGCTTGAAACCATTTCTGCTGATATCGTGCCAATCCATTTAACTCAAGATCCTCTTCTTTTTTGTTGACCCTCTACTTTGTCAAGCATGATGTCCTTCTTCAGGGACTAGTCTCTCCTGATAATATATCCAAAATAAAAGACACGGAAGGCTGGCCATCCTTGCTTCTAAAGAACACACTGACTATACTTCTTCCAAGACAGATTTGTTTGTTCCTCTGGCAATCAATGGTAATTTCAATATTCTTTGCCAATACAATAATTCAAAAGCATAAGTTCTTCTATGGTCTTTCTTATTCATTTTCAAACTTTCCCATGCATATGAGGAAATTGAAAAGAGCTTTCCCATGCATATGAGGCAATTGAAAAGAACTAGATTTAAATGTGGTATCTTTGTTCTTGAATACTTTAAAGAGGTCTTGTGTAGCAGAGATGCTTAAGAAAACATGTCATTTGATTTCTTTACTGCTGCTTCCAGAAGTGTTGATAGTGGAGCTAAGCAAAATGAAGTCTTTGGTAGCTTCTATCCTTTCTCCATTTGTCATGATGCTAGTTATTACTCTAGTTGTGAGTACTTTCGTTTTTTTTTACAACGAAATACAACACGTACTGAAGGTTGTGGTCTTTGATCTTCATCAGTATTTCAAGTCCTCTTCACTTTCAGCAAATAAAGTGTGTCATCTACATATCACAGGTTGTTAATGAGTCTTCTTGCAATCCTAATGCCTCATTCTTCTATATAATCCAAGTTATCAGATTATTTGCTCACCATATCAATTGAATTATTGTTGTTGGTAAATCCTGTGGAGTCAGTTCTAACTCTTAGTGATCCTGTATAGGATTTCCGAGGCTTTAAATCTTCATGCAAGTAGAAAGACTTACCTTTTTCCATGGAACGATTTGTGGGCTCAAACCATTGACCTCCTGTTTTGTAGTCCATTGCTTATCATATGGATTAAATATGGTGAAATAATACAACCGTGATGAACACTTTGCCTGATCATTAACCATTTTATATCCTTTTACTGTGTTAGAAAAAGTACATCTTGGTCTATGTACAGGTTCCTCATGAGCACAATTAAATGTTTTGGAATACCCATTCTTCACAATAATATCCTTAGTTTGTTATGATCCCTATAGTTTAAGGGCTCTGCATAGTCAATAGAGTACAAACATTTTTCTGGTATTCTCTGGTCTCCAGTAAGATCCATCAGAAGTCAGTAATGATATCCCTGATTCCATGCACTCTTCTGAATAAATCTTGAATTTCTGGCAGCTCACTTTTGATGTAAGATTACAACCTTTCTTCAATTAACTTCTGCAAAATTTTACTTGCATGAGATATTAATGGTATTGTTCATTGATCCCACATCCCATTTAATCACATTTCTTTGTAATGGGTACAAATATCTTCCAGTTGGTTGGCCAGGTGAGCACATTCAGTGCTGCATCAGTTTGTGGACATCTCAATTTGCATTCTACCAATTCCTGGAACCTTGTTTTTCAACAATGCTTTCAGTGCAGCTTGGATTTCTTTCTTCAGTAACATCGGTTCTTGCTTTTTGTTTTTTCCAGGATCATATGAAACTAAAAATATTGTTTGCTCAGTTTTGTAAGGAAATTAAGCTATATGTGTGTGCATTATGTGCTTTCTAAATGATTCTGACTCATAAAGTCCATGTATAGGGTTTCCCAGAGTGGCTGGTGAGTTTGAACTTTTAACCTTGCAGTTACCTATCCAGGGCTTATCCTACATACAGGTCTTCCAATTTTATGAAAATGTATGGCTTTATCAATAATAGAAGATACTAGATAGCTATATTTATATTATAGACATATATTTTACTTTCAAGTATATGCAAATAGAATTCAAAAAGTTTTTTTTTCTAAATGGACTTTAAAAATAATACAAATTTTCAACTCCCCCTTATATGTACATTGCTAATATAGATATATGTCGGAACCGACTCGATGGCACTTAACAACAACAACAACAACAATGTAGATACATAGATATATAGACATATAGATAGATTGTAGATAGATAG
>NW_006408932.1:666825-667927 GCF_000296735.1 Chrysochloris asiatica | reverse complement strand
TTCTGCTGTGCATAAGGCTGCTATGAGTTGGTACCGACTCAATGGCACCTAACAACAATAACAACAGTTGGAAAAATATTGAATGATGCAGAAAACATGAAAACTAGATAGGATATATTCACAGAATTACTTCACCAAAAAGAATTGTTAGGTATTCAACTATTTCAAGAGGTAGCATATGATCAAGTACTGACGGTGCTGAAGGAAGAAGTCCAAGATACACTGAAGACATCAGCAGAAAACCAGGATCTAGGAGTTAATGGAACACAAATTGAAATCTTTCAGCACACTGATGAAGCATTGGAGGTGCTCACTCATCTATGCCAAGAAATTTAGAAGACAGCTACCTGGTAAACCAATTGGAAAAGATCCATATTTGTATTCATTCCAAAGAGAGGGAGCCCAACAGTATGTGAATATCATTGAACAGAATCGTTACTATCACATGCAAATAAGATTTTGCTGAAGATAATTAAAAATAACTGCAGAAGTACACTGACATGGAAATGTCAGACACTCAGGGTGGATTTAGACAAGGATGTGGAACTAGGGATATCAATGCTGACATGAGAAGGAACTTTGCTTACAGCATATAATAGCAGAGAGATGTTTACTTATGCTTTATTGACTACACAAAATATTTTGACTGTGTGGATCATGAAAAGCTATAACTAGCATTGTGAAGAATGAGTATTCCAGGATACTTGATTGTGCTCATGAGGAACCTAGACATAGAATAGTAGACAGTTGTTGGAACAGAACAAGGGGATACTGCATGGTTTAAACTCAGGAAAGGTTTTTGCCAGGGTTTTATTCTTTCACCATGCTTACTCATTCTGTATATTGAGAAAATAATCCAAGAAGCTGTATTATATGAAGTAAAGTTTGGCTTCAGGATTGAAGGCACACTCATTTACATCCTGCAATAATTAGATGACACAACTTTGTTTGCAGAAAGCAAAGAAGACTTAAAATACTTACTGATGAAAATCAAGGAACATGGTCTTCAGTATGGATCACACCTCAATTTTGTTGTTGTTGTTGTTATTGTCAGGTGCCATCAAGTCAGAACCAATTCATAGCGACCCCATGCACAGCAGAA
>NW_006408932.1:655968-658845 GCF_000296735.1 Chrysochloris asiatica | reverse complement strand
CCATGAGCTGAAATTGACTCCATGACAAGGTTTCCTTGATTTTGCTTTAAACCGCAAATATATCTTACTCTGTTTTTTTTAAATTTGTCTTTTAAAGAATGCTTATTACTTAATTATAAGGGTGATATTGTTTACTATTTTGAGTTTGACCTAAAAACATTTACAAAATGTACCAGTGTATTGCTCTATCACACAATTTCTGATATTATGCATATTCAAGAAACTTGTAATATAATTTTTGTTTTTGATTTCCTATAACCTTGTAGATATACATCTAATTTTATTTGGCTTCCTATTGCTTAAACTTCTTTCTGTTCATCCCTCACTTCAAATTTTACTTTTATAAGTTTACAAAAGTGTCTCTTAACCTTGATTTAAAATTGGCCTGTTTCACTAATTTAGGTCATTACATTCATTTCTGTCAGTTTGAATGGGCTTTTTCTTTCCCAGGTGAAGTGGCACTGAGCAGACACTGGCTTATTTTAACACTTTTCCAGGTCAATCTTTTCTAAGGAATAACCTCTATTAAATGCCCTCAAAATTCACCTCATACTTGAAAGAGTCCATAAATTGTCATTGGCAATATTCTCTAAAGACATTATATCATTTTTATTCTTGTGTCAATTTATTCCAAAATAAATAATAATTACATTAATTTGTAAAATAATCACACCATGAGCTATTCTAAGTATAGTTATCAAACAAAACAACTTTTTAAAATAAATATATACCATAGTATGTGTTTAATTTTTTTAAGTTAATTTAAGTTGTGATGTTGGGCTGTAGGATAAGAACTGGATCTCAAGTAGGTTTGAACCACAAGATTGGAGGTTCAAATCCACCAACTGCTCCTTGGAAACATAGGCTCACTATGAGTCAGAGCCAAATTGAAAGCGCTTAACAACAACAAAAATGAAAAAATAAATTATAATTTAAATGTGTTTGTTCTCTATGATCTTTGTCTAATAGTTGAGATTATATTTGTTCACAAAAACACAATGTAGAAAATATATAATTTAAGAATATATATAACATATAGGAACTGCTCTACCATCAACAGTAGTAAAGTACTATCCCTATATCTTTAAATTTTTCTTTTGCTTAATGCTCAAATTTTATGTATAATTTTAGTAGGCAGTCACTTCCCTTTTTGAGAAACTCATTTGATCTAAATTGTCCAAAAATGTAGAACTTTCAATATGGTATGGTGCTGTAGGATAATGCACTGGACTGCAAGAATGATTTGAACCACTAGGTTGGTGATTCAAAATCACCAGCCTGTCCTCAGTTGGAACTATTTGAATTCATTTAACAACAACAAAGAAACTGAAGCTATTATTTGGACTGGTAGTACTTTAAATTTAAAAATTAACTTATAATTTAAAACTAGTAAAATTACTGGTTTGTAACAACGTCATATATTGGCCATGGTTTAGTGACAAGATCATGGAATACAAGGTATTCGGAATATGTAGCAGAGTTAGACAGGAAATCATGAGTGCACCAGTCAATGGTTAATTAACATAGGACTGGGATTTCTAAGAACACATCCACCTTTCTCGTATTTTTTTTTCCGCCCCCTCAGTTCCTAGTCTCTTTTGTGGAGTCCTAGTTTGGTGCCATAGAATAAGCGCTAGACTCAATGCTGGCTTGAACCGCAAGATCAATGCTTCAAATTCACCAGCTGCTCCTTAGAAATCCTATATAGGATCACAATGAGTCGGAGTCGACTCAACAGCACTTAACAACAGCAGCCTCTACTTTGTCTACTAAGTTCAAATGATTTTGTTATTTGGCTTTTTCCAAACTTACTTTTCTTCTGACTCTGTTTTTTGCACCTCACAGAATTTAACATACTGTGGTAGGCAGAACTGAAATTCCTCACAAGACTCTTGTTGTTGTTGTTAAGTACCGTGGAGTCGGTTCCGACTCATAGCGAGCCTGCATAGGGTTTCCGAGGCTGTAAATCTTTACGGGAGCAGAATGCCTCATCTTTCTCCCGCGGAACCGCTGGTAGTTTAGAACTGCTGACCTTGCGGTTCACAGTCCGATTCGTAACCACTATGCTACCAGAGTTTACCACCTGATATATACACCCTGTGCAATCTACTCCCCTCTGAATGTTGAATAGACCTGTGAAAATGATAGTATATGATAAAGTATGATACACAGGAGAAGGGATCTTTCAGTATAATTATAGTACTTAAGCAGTTGACTTCGAATTCATCAAAGGTAGAAAATCTGCTAGCTTACAGAAACAAACAGCTATGTTTTAGAAAGGGCCAGATAATGGTCCCAGTTGAGTCTGGAGTAGCCCAATTGACAGCCAGCAGGATAGCAGGAATGTCAGTAATACAACTTCAAGGAACTAAGTACTGTTAATAATCACACATATTTCAAGAGGTCCTTAAATTCTGATGATATTTTAGTCTTGTCCAACACCTTGGTTTCAGTCTTGAACAGTCTTGAACTCTGCACAGATTTTGATTTTGAGAACAGTGAAATAGTAAATGGATGCTCTTTTAAGCTGCTGCTTGTGTTAATTTTTACTTCAGCATAGAAAGGTAATATAAATAACTCTAACTGCAATCCCAAACTGGAGGAATTCCAATCATAAAATACCAGAGATTTCTCCAGAGCCCAAGATCAAATATTCAGTGTTTTCATATCTTTTTCATTTTGATGGTCCCAAAAGAATAACAACTCAACATGTTTCAAACAGAATTTATTATTTCCACCCTTAATATAAACCCTCCTCCTCTGTTTCTGATTCCAGTAAATAGTTTTGCTGTCTACTATGACTGGAATGCAAAAGTAGGGAGCAAAGAGGAGGTTCCAGTAGTTGGAAAATTTGGACTTGGTGATAGAAATGATGCT
>NW_006408932.1:650570-653413 GCF_000296735.1 Chrysochloris asiatica | reverse complement strand
AGTTTTACACAGATACCTATCTGATTTTCCTATGCCTCCTAGGGCCCCTGTTATGCATTATTCAAATTACAACTAATCTTACCTCTGTATAATACAAATACTATCCTGTATTCTTACTATTGAACCACTGTAATATCTCCTCAGTGCCACTGGGAGAAAAAATTAAACATACTTTAACGTAGGCTATAGGTTTCCTATATAGAGTGAGTGATCTCACTCTATTAGACACTTCAGCCTCTTATCTTGCCACTGCCCTTATTTATATTCTTTATTTAATGAATAAGAATTTGTTTCCCAATATGTTTTATCTCTTTGCTTTTAGACTTTAACACTGTCATTCATTCTCTCTCCTTTGGAAATATTGCATATCTTATTTTCTCTAATGTATTTTCTTACATCATAATAAAATTAGCATTTATTGTATAACATTGTCGTTTACCTCATTGTATTTTGTAAGAATTACCATTATATGAATGATTGGCTCTGAAATCACTGAGCATGCTCATTCAACTTTGAAGGGCTCCCTTGGTATTCTTTACTTACCCTTGAGACTTATTTTCTTTCCCTAAAGGAGCTCTGGTAGCGTAGTGGTTACGAATCGGGCTGCGAACCTTAAGGTCAGCGGTTCAAAACTACCAGCCCCTCTGCAGGAGAAAGATGAGGCTTTCTACTCCTGTAAAGATTTACACCTTCAGAAACCCTATACAGGGTCGCTATGGGTCAGAACCGACTCGACGGCACTTAACAACAACAACAAAAATTGTGAGCTGACATCCCTACTTTCTCTTGGAACATAGTCTGCTATCCTGGCCTGATATCTCAAGAAAGGGTGTCTCCATGACCCCAACTATATATCAATACAAACTATACTGGCCAAGAACAAGTTCCACTTCCAGTTGGTTTTTATCTTAATATATAATGTTTTGGAAAACTATCTGCTATACTATGCTATCTTAGACTATTATAGATAACATTGATTTAATATGTTAACATTCTCAATGATATATTTTGTTTAGTGGAATAAAAGTTTATATTTGAAATATTATATAGAAAAACAAAATATGTAAAAAAAAAAAATGGATCAACATATTTAAAACATAGAAAGATGCCAATATTTGATAGAAAGAAGCCTAACTAAGATCTGGGTGAATTTGGTTTTATTTAAGATTCTGCCAGTTGCTGTACAGATACTCTTTAAAATCTCTTAATTGATACAGTTTCTTAATTAGTAACTTGACTGTATGTTCCAAATTTCTATATAACCTTCAAGTACATGACCTTTATAGCTTTAGGTCTCACCGTAAGTTTGAGAGGAAAGAGAGTTTTGATGATGGATGTCTTTGAAGCCTCACAGTTCCCATCATTTTGTAGACACCTACTATGGTTAGACAGTTTTATAGGATTTACTGATTGTGTGTTGTTAAGTGCTTTTTGATAAAAATGGCATCTACTGAAAGTTTCAAAACCATGTGATAAGGAAAACATATTAAATCTAATAATTCAGTTATTTGATTCATTGCATTGGTTAGAAAAAGCAGAAATCTAATTCATGTGTTTTAATACATAGTGCTTCTCTTTTAAAGTAAAAAATAAGTAACTAAAAAGTAAATTTTTTCTTACCGGACAAAAAATTTATCTCTCAAAATACAAGGTAGCATGAAGTAATATGATAGTCCTGCTGTAGTGCTGCATAAGAATTGGACTACTACCCACAAGGTAGATGGTTCAAACTCCCTAGCCATTTCTCAAAAACGCTATGTCAGATCATTGTGAGTTGGAAACTATTTGACAGCACTTGACAAAAACAACAACATGAAGTAATATACTTCTATGATGAGAAAAAGAGGATGTATTTATTGACCCCTCCCACCACTATATTATCTTCCATCAGCTTTTTTACAATCACATTCAGTAATAGTCATTGAATGCTCACCATTTTGATGTTGGCTGCTGCGAATGGTTCTTAACAAAAGAGGCAGCTGCACACAGCAGTGAGTAATGGAGAGCAATGAGAAGTTGCCGGGGGGTAGTATGTGAGAAAGGCAGTATATATATTTTATACCGAAAAATAATTCTACCAAACATGATTAATACTCAAGCTTCCAAGAAATTTTATTTCATGCTAAGCTCTATAAATAATGGATTCCTCCCAAGAAAACTTTTCACCATTCAGTTATATCACAGTTGAGAGATTTGTTTGGAATTTATCATTTCGACCACAGCTAAAAAAAGTAAATAGATTTAAACGCTTTGAATTTGAGTGGAAGTGCATATGCAAGAGTTCTTTTCTTGGCATCTTGTTTGCATTGAGTGTGTAGAAATGAGTTGCTATCATTGTGCTCAGAGTCAGAGATCTAACACACACAGGATCCTAACCAGAAGCTGCAGTAAATTCAAACCACATAGATAACATAAAAATCAATCACAAGGATGAAGCTAGTATCAATAGATTTCTTAATTGCAGATACTAACTGCATACAAAAAATATTTATAAACATTTTTTGTAAGTCTGTTTTCAGTTATATGAATTTAAGTTTCCTGGAAATGTTCTTTGTTCTACTATATAATCTTAAATTAATCTCTTTTGCATGGTTTGTGGTTCCATGACTATAGCTGTGCCTTAACTGAAAAACATATATTAATGTAATCACTTATGTCTCTTTTATAACAGAGCTCTTAAATTCATATGTAATGCATTCAAAAAATGTCTGAAAAAAATAGCTATTTTTTTTAAAGACATAAGGTGTTCAGAGGATAATTAATGAGCTGTAGGTTAATACGCTGGACTGCAATGTCCATTTGAACTGCAAGGTCTGCAGTTCAAGCTCACCAGCCTCTCCTTA
>NW_006408932.1:639378-649499 GCF_000296735.1 Chrysochloris asiatica | reverse complement strand
CAGAAGATGTGCACCTCAGATTGGAAGGCACTAAAAACATGACAGTGGAAGAGCTGCCTCAAATTAGAGTTGACCGTGATGACATGAATAGAATAAAGCTTTTGGGTCATTCATTTTCTGAGAGACCACAATTCAAAATGAGGAAAAACAGCTGCAAATATCCATTTATAATCACATTATGGAAAGTATGAAACATGAATCTAGGAAAATTAGAAGCTGTTAAAAATGAAATGGAATGAATAAATATTGATGTGTTGGATATTGACCGGTAAGCTGAAATAGACAGACATTGACCATTTTGAACCTGACAAGCACATTTTTTTACTACGCTGAGAATGACAAATTGAAGAGGAATAACATAATATTCATCATCAAAAAGAACATTTCAAGATCTATCTTGTTAAACAATGCTAACTGTGATAAGATAATATCTATATGTTTACAGAAAAGCCACTTAATGCAACTGTTATTCAAATTTATGCATGAACCAATAAAGCTAGTGATGACAAAATTGAAGATTTCTGCCAACTTCTCCAGTCTGAAATTGATCAAACATTCAATCAAGATGCAATTGAATTACTGGCAATAGGAATGTCAAGGTTGGAAACAAAGAGGAAGGATCAGGAATTCAAAATGGTGGTAAAAATGATGCTGTACAGAATTTTGCAAGACCAATGACCCTTTCATTGCAATACCTTTCTTAAATAACATAAAAGACATTTATGCACATGGACCTCACCAAATGGAATACACAGAAATGAAATTGACTACATCCATGAAAAGAGATACTGGAAAAGTGAAAACAAGGTCAGGGGCAGACTATGGAAGAGACCATCAATTGCTCATATGCAAGTTCAGGATCAAGTTTAAGATAATGAAAATAAGTGGGTGAAAACCAAAATAAAAAACTTGAATATGTCTCACCTGAATTTGGATACCATCTCAAGAACAGATTTGATGAATTAGATACAAATGATACAAAATCTGGGAGAGTTGTGAGATGCCATCAAGGACAGCATAGAGGAAGAAGGCAAAAGATCATCAAGAAGCCAAAAAATAAGGAAAAGACCAAAATGGATGTGAGAAGAGACTGTGAAACTTGCTCTCTAAAATATAGATGCTAAAGTAAATGGAGGAAATGGGGCGGTAAAAGAGCTGAATAGAAAATATCAAAGTCAGGTTGAGAAGAAAAAGTCAAATATTATAATTAAAGGTGCAAACACCTTGAGCTATACAAACAAAAGGGATGACCACACTCAGCTTTTCTCAATCTGACAGAACTGAAGAAGAAATAAATGTCTCCATTTGAGATACTGAAGGATTCTATAGGTAAAATATAAAATGATGTAGAAAGCCTCTAAAAAAGATGGAAGATATACAAAGAGTCTCCCTACCAAAAAGAAATGGTCTCTGTTCAACCATTTCAAGAGGTAGCATATGATCAAGAACCAATGATACTGAAGGAATAAGTCCAAGGTGCACTGAAGAAATTGTCCAAGAACAATGTTCAGGGAATTTATGGAGTACAAATTAAAATCTTTCAACAAACTGATGCTATACTGAAGATATGCACTCATCTATGCCAAGAGATTTGAAAGACAGCTACCTGATTGGAAGAGATCCATAACTGCACATTCTGAAGAGAGGCAACCCAACAGAATGCATAAATCATAGAACAATATCATTAATATTGCATGCAAGTAAAATTTTCTAAAGATAATACAAAAAAGGCAGCAACAGTATATTGACAGAGAACTATAAGAGGTTCAAGTTGGTGTCAGATTAAAACATGGAGTGAAGGATGTCAATACTAACATCAGATGGATCTTGACTGAAAGCATAATATGTTTTACTCATTTTTCAAAGGCTTTGGATTATGCAGATCATGACGAACTATGGACAACATTGTGGAGAGTGATTTTTCTGGAATACTTAATTACGTGTTTATTCTGGAACACTTAATTAAGTGCTTATTAAGAACCTGTACATAGACTAAGGCAGTCTCTTGAACAGAACAAGGGGATACTGATTGGTTTAAAATTAGGACAGCTGTGCACCAAGGTTGTGTTATTTCACCGTATTTACTCAATCTGTATTACTAAAAGTAATACAGAAACAGCTGCATGTATACATGGAAAGAGAACTTCCAGAAGTTCAAGCCAGATTCAGAAGAGGCCGTGGAATGATGGCTATCATTGCTGATGTCCGATGGATCTTGGCTGAAAGCAGAGATTATCAGAAAGATGGTTACCTGTTCTTTATTGACTACGCAAAGGCTTTCAATTGTGTGGATCATGACAAGCTATGGACAACATTGCAAAGTATGAGTATTCCAGAACACTTAATTGTATCATGAGGAATCTGTACATGAACCAAGAGGCAGTCTCTTGAACAGAACAAGTGGATATGGAATGGTTTAAAATAAGAAAGTTGTGCACCAAGGTTGTGTTATTTCACCATAGTTACTCAATCTGTATTACCAAAGGTAATATAGAAACAACTGCAAGCATACATTGACAGTGAACTTCCATATATTCAAGCCAGATTCAGAAGAGGCCATGGAATGAGGGCTATCATTACTGATGTTTGATGGAACTTGGCTGAAAGCAGAGAGTATCAGAAAGATGTTTACCTGTGCTTTATTGACTATGCAAAGGATTTCGAGTATGTGGATCATGACAAACTATGGACAACATTGCAAAGAATGACTATTCCAGAACATTTAATTGTGCTCATGAGGAATCTGTACCTGGACCAAAAAGCAGTTGTTTGAACAGAACATGGGAACACTGAATGTTTTAAAATGATAAAAAGGTGTGCAACAAGGTTGTATTTTTTTCACCATACTTATTCAACCTGCATACTGAGCAAATAATCCGAAAAGCTGGGTTATATGAAGAAAAACATGGCATCAGGATTGGTGGAAGACTCATTAATAATCTGTGATATGCAAATTATGCAATTTGCATGCTGAAAGTGAAGGGGACTTAAAATATTTACTGATGAAGATCAAAAAGCACAGCCTCTGGTATGGATTGAATCTCAGTGTAAAGAAACCAAAAATCCTCACCAATGGACCAAAAACAACATTTTTATCAATGGACAAAAGATTGAAGTTGTCAAGGACTTCATTCTTCTTGGATCATCTATCAACACTCACGGAAGCAGCAGTCAAGAAATCAGACAATGTATTGCATTAGGCAAATCTGATGCACAAGGCTTTTTTAAAGTGTTGAAGAGCAAAGATGTCAGCTTGAGGACTAATGTGCACCTGACCCAAGCTGTGGTATTTTCAATAACCGTATATGCATGTGAAAGCTGGACAGTGAATAAGGAAGACCGTAAAAGAATTGATGCTTTTGAGTTATCGTGTTGGAGGAGAATATTGAAAGTGGCATGGGTTGCCTAAAGAACCAATAAATCCATTTTGGTGAAGTGCAGCTGAAGTGCTCCCTGGAGGCCAAGATGGCCAAACTTTGTTTCTCATACTTCAGACATATTGTCAGTAGGGACCAGTCGCTGGATAAGGATATCATGTTTGGTAAGGTGGAGGGTCAGAGAAAAAGAGGAAGACCCCCAACAAGATGGATTGGCCAAGTGGCAGCATCGATGGACTCAAGTTGTGTTTCATTCTGCTGTGCATAAGGTCGCTATGGGTCAGTACTGACTCGATAGCACTTAACAACAACAACAACAACCATATTTAAAGGAGCTCTGGTAGTTTAGTGGGCCGCTAATTACAAGGTCAGTAGTTCAAATCTACCAGCAGCTCTTCAGGACAAAAATGACACTTTTTATTCCTGTAATGATTTACAGCTTCATATACAGAGTCACTGTGAGTCAGACTCGGCTTGGTGGCATACCACCACCACCAGAAAATTACTTAAACTAGGACACATGATAAATTTTTGTATAACATATTTAAACTTTGAATTCTCTTTTATACCCAAATTATTTTCAATTTTTTAACCTGTAAATAGTGTTTTATATTTTCATTTTCCCAATTTTATTAATCCCATAGTTCATGATACAAACATATACTATCCCAGAACAGATGTACTCATTATTCTCAATTTCACCCCAAGACAATTCTCACAGCCCAATACTATCCTTGTCCAGTAACTTATATTTGCATATTTTATGAAACTCTCTCCCTATTTGTCTGTTAATTTCTCTTACTCTTATGACTTTCGTGTTGGCTGTATTGTTCAGAGATACACTAACAGTATTTTAAATACCAACTGTGTTATTCATAGTAGCCATATTTCAGCAGAGTGTCCAGACTATGACTGACTAAGAAGAGGCATACTGCTGCTGAAAAGTCATACACTGAAAACATTATGAATAGAAGTGGTCCATTGTTTGATATAGTGCCATGATATGAGTCCTTCAGATTGGAAGGCACTCAAAATATGACTGGGGAAGAATCACCTTCTTCATGTAGAGTTGACTGTAAGGGTGCAGATGAAACAAAATTTTGGGTGACTTTACGTTTTGGTTGGGCTCACCTGAAAATGAGAAGAAGAAAAAAGAGCTGCAAACATTCACTAGCAATCAGAACATGGAAAGTAAAAAAGTGAAGCTAGAAAAATTGTGTGTTGCTGTTAAGTGCCGTTGAGTCAGTTCTGACTCACAGAACAGAACATTGCACAGGTTGGGCATCATGAACATTATAAATGAAGAAAGCAAGAAGTCATTTAAATGACAGGAAAGAAAGAATGTATCAGAATGGATGTCAGAAGAGACTCAGAAACTAGCTTTTGAATGTAGGGGAGACACATTTACTGGAAGAAGTGATGAAATAAAATTGCTGAACAGAAAATTTCAAAAGGCAGCTCAAGAAGACCAAATTCTGAGTTCTATTACTGAGTACTATTACTATTATTATACTATAGTAATAGTACTGAGTACTATTACTATTATTGAGGACTGGTGTTAGAAAACCAAAAAGTAAAAACACACTCAGTCTTAAGATGAAATAATAAAAAAAAAAAAAAAAAGTCTGAAGATGTAATACTTATACTAAACTGCTCCTTGGAAACTCTGTATAGGGTTGCTATGAGTCGAAAATGACTTGACAACACTTAGCAACAACAACAACATGGGCAAAATATTGAAAGACTCAGGAAACATCTAAACAAGATGGAATGGATAGAAAGAGTTGCTGTACTAAAAAGAATTGTTTGATGTTTAACTATTTCAAGGAGCAGCATATGATCAAAAACCAATGGTATGGAAAGAAAAACTCCATCCTGCACTGAAAGTACTTGGCAAAAAACAGGGTTCCAGGAATTAACGTAATGCAAATTGAAATCTTTCTAAAAACTGATGTAGCATTGGAGGCACTCATTCATATGACAAGAAATTTGGAAGACAGCTAGCTGCCCAACCATTTGGAAGATATCCATATTTGTGCCCATTCCAAAAATAAGTGTCCTAACAGAATGCAGAAATCATTGAACAATATCATTAATATCACATGCAAGTAAAATTTTGCTGAAGAGAATTCAAAAACAACTGCAGCAGTACATCAACATGGAACTGCCGAAAACTCAAGCCAGAGTTAGAACAGGATGTGGAACAAGGGATATCATTGCTAATGTCAGATGGATATTTGATAAAAACAGAGAATACCAGAAAGATGTTTACTTGTGTTTTATTAACTATCTAAACACATTTATCTTGTAGATCATAAAATCTATGGATAACTTTGTGAAAAATGCAAATTACAGAACACTTAATTGTGTTCATAAGGAATCTGTACACAGACGAAGAAGAAGACTTTAGAAAAACACAAGGGATATTGAATGGTTTACAGTTAGGAAGAATGTGTGACAGGTTTGTATCTTTTGTCATATTTCAATCTATATGATAAACAGATAATCCGAGACTCTAGATTATAGGAAGATAACCATAGTATCAGGATTGGAGGAGGATTCATTAACAACTTTCATATGCAGATGATACAACCTTGTTTGTTGGAAGTGAAGAGGACTTAAAACACTGATGAAGATTAAAAAAAACTGCAATCTTCGATTTGTATTAGACCTCAATGTAAAGAAAATGAAAATCTTCACAATTTGATCAAAAAATAAGACCATGATAAAAGGAGAAAAAGTCTAAAGTTTCCAAACACTTTTTTGCTTGTGTCTGCAATCAATGGTTATAGAAGCAGCAGTTAACAAATCAAAGGACATAATGTAGTAGGCAAATCAGCTTCAAAAGATTTACATAAAGTCTTAAGCAGCAAAGATTTCACTTTGAGAACTAAGGTACACCTGACAGTTTTATTCGGAATGATGTTGATTTCACATAGTTACTGTATGAAATGATCACAAATGTGTAGCTTTAAACAACATCCACTTTTTACCTTGTAATTCTGGAGGTCAGATAGCTGAAGTACTCTCCAAAGGTTTCATAAAATCAAAATCAAGGCGTTGGTCTGGTTGGGTGCCTTGCTTGAAGCTCAAGGAAGAATCTGCAACGGACTCATACAAGACCTGTTTCCTTGAAGGTAAGGTTACCCGTCCCTCATTCGGAGCTCCTGAAGTCCTTTTCTGGTCTTTGCACATGGACCACCCCATCTTTAAAGCAGGAACCAAGCTTTGAATCCCTCTCTTTAAATTTCTTTGACTTCTCCCTTTGCCCTGCTGTTTTGTAAGAGCTCACATGATTACACTGAGTCTATCCAGATAATTCAGAACTTTGTGGTTTTAAAATGAGCAAACATCTCTTTTACTCAACAAGCTAACAATTTCAAAGTCCCTGTGATGAAGTCATTATCTCCTTGGGAATCATAATTCTCCATATAAAAATGCATCAGAAAGTATTCTTTCTTCTTCATTTTTTAATTAATTTTTGGATTGATAGTGTTTTAAAAATTGTTTTTCAATCCTTTGAATATATTTGTCATTTTTTTCTAGGCTTCATTGTTAATGATGAAATATTTGACCTTACGGTTATTCATGCTTCCCCAACTGGAATATTTTATTTTATCTAGCTGCCTTCAATATTCTCTTTTTACTTTTTAGAAATTTGACAAAAGATGCCCTTTATTTCTTTTGCACTTGTGGTATTTGGGGATTTGTTGAGATCCATAGATATCTATGCTTTGAATGTTAAAAAAAATTAGTAAACTGAGGACTTAAATTTTTCAAAAATAATTTCTACCATGTTTTTCTTCACTGTTCTTTCTTAGAATCCAATTAAATATATGTCTCTGTTGTGGCTAGGTGTCATCCAGTTCGTTCTGATTCATATCAACCTTAACACAGAGAACAAACATTACCATGTGACTGTGCTATATTCACATTAATTGATATATTAGAGCACATTGTTACAACCACTGTATCAATATGCTACCTTGAGGGTTTTTTTGTTGCTGACCCTCCACTTTACCAAGAATGATATACTTCTCCAGGAATTTATCTCTACTGATAACATGTTCAAAGAATGGGAGACAAATTCTCACCTTCTCTGGTAGCATAGTAGTTACAAATCCAGCTGCGAAACCACAGTTCGAAACTACCAACTGTTCTTAGGGAAGAAGATGTGGATTTCTGCTCCCATAAAGATTTACAGCCTCAGATACCCTGTACAGGGTCGCTATCAGTCGGAACCGACTCCACGGCACAAAACAAATAAAATATCTTTCGATATTCTTTTCCACTACCATAATTCAAATGCATCAGTTCTTATTGTTGTTGCTAAGTGCCATCGAGTCAGTTCTAATCCATAGCAACCCTGTCTACAGTTTCCGAGGAATGGCTGGTGAACTTGAATTACCGACCTTGTAGTTCAAACAGGCCCTTATTCATGGTCCACACATACGTGGTGATTGAAAATACCATGGCTAATGTCAGGCACATCTTAGTCCTCAAAGTGACATCTTTGATTTTTAACACTTTGAAGAGGTCTTTTGTAGCAGATTTCCCCAATGTGATGTGTCATTTGATTTCTTGACTACTACTTCCATGATCACTGATTGTGGATCCAAGCAAACAAAACTTTAAAAAAGTTTAACCTTTACTCCATTTAACAATATTATTTATTGGTCCAGTAGTGAGGACTTTTTCTTTACCTTGAATTATAATTCATGTTGAAGTCTTTGATATTTATCAATAAGTGCCTTATGTTCTCTTCACTCTCAGCAAGCAAGATTTGTCATCTGTATATTGCAGGTTGATAATGAGCCTTCTTCCAATCCTGACGCTGCATTCTTACATATCTAATTCAGCTTCTCAGAGTACTGCTTAGCATACAGATTGAATATGTATGGTGAAAGATTATGACCTATTTCCTGATTTAAAACTGTTAGATATCCCTTTGGTCTATTCTAAGGACTGCTTTTTGTTCTATGTGCAGATTCTGCATAAGCACAATACAGTGTTCAGGAATTACCATTCTTTGCAATGTCAACTATAGTTTTTTATGATCCACAGAGCTGAATGCACAGTTAATAAAATACAAGTAAACATCTTTATGGTATTCCCTGCTTTCTGCCAATGATGTCAGCATTGATAGCCCTAGTTTCCTCTTCTGAATCCAACTTTAATTTCTGACAGTTCCCTGTCAGTATGCTTCTACAATCATTTTTGAATTATCACTATGTTCTTTGAATTGAAACATATCTATTGATCTTTCTTCAAATTTACAAGAGATACTGTCCTCAAAATTTACTCTGTTAAAATCACTCTAAAACGTTGCATTTCCCATATTATGCCTTCCAATTCTTAAGCATCTGTTTAGCTCCTAATTGTCTGCACTAAGTGATTTATAATAATGTTTTCTTTTAAAATATGTGAGCACATTTAGAATAGTTTTGATAATTTTTAAATTATACTAAGTATATATGAAACAAAGCATTTGCCATTTCAACAATATTTACATGTATAATTCAGTGACCTTATGTTCATTATATTTTTGAATCACTATCTAGTTTCATTCCCAAATAATACCAACACCTTTAGCAGAAGCTCAGTGTCATAAAGTTTCCTACAATTACCAACATGTGAGCCACCTCCTTATTTGTTATTCTTGAACCTGGATCATGTTTGCTTGACTTTAGTTAATAAACTTGTTGATGTTAAGTGCCATAAGTTGGTTTTGAGTCATGTTGACAACATTTATGACAGATTTAAACTCTGCCTGGTCCAGCATCATCATTACAATTCCTATGTTAGATCCCATTGTTGTAGCCACTATGTCAACCCATCTTGTTAGGGACTTACCTTTTTTTTGCTGATGCACTACTTTACCAAGCATGGCATCCCTTTCCAGGTACAGTTCCCTCATGATAACAGAATATATCCAAAGTATGTGACAAAATAAACTTTTTGTTCTTCTGGCAGTTAATGGTATATTTAATATTCTTTACCAATACCATAATTCAAAGGCATTAATTTTTCTCCAGTCTTCCTTTCTCATTGTCCAACTTTCCCATGGCTTGGGTCAGGTGCACCTTAGTCTTTGAGGTGTTATCTTTGCTCTTTAACACTTAAAGTGGTCACATGCAGCAGATTTACCTAATGCAATATGTTTTTTGATTTCTTGATGGCTGCCTCCATCAGCATTGATTGTGACTCCAACAAAAAAGAAATCCTTACAACGTCAATCTTTTCTCTGCTTGTCATGGTGTTGCTTATTTGTCCAATTGTGACATTTTTTGCTTTCTGTACATTGACTTGTAATCCATACTGAAGACTGTAGTCTTTAATATTCATCAGTAAGTATTTCTAGTCCTCTTTGATTTCAGAAAGCAAGGCTTTGTCATCTGCATATCACAGGTTGTTAATGAGCCTTCCAATACTGATGCCTTGTCCTTCTTCATATAATTCAACTTCTCAGACTATTTGCTCAAATGCAGACTGAATAAATATACTGAAATTTCATGATTTTAAAGATGTCTCTTGGTCTATGTACAAGTTCTGCATGAATACAATTAAGTGTTTCAGAATATTCATTCTTCTGAATCTTATCCATAATTTGGGATGATCCACATAGTTGAATTCACACACAACATGCATTATATTAATATTGAGTATTTAAAACATAATAAAAATTAAATGATTTAATAAGTGTTAAATATGTTTTTTTTACTAATGATAAAAACAAATAATCAT
>NW_006408932.1:617659-638099 GCF_000296735.1 Chrysochloris asiatica | reverse complement strand
TTTTTTAATGTTAGTTATGTATATAGTAAGAAAATAACCAGGCAATGTATCTAATTTTCTGAAATTATACAGTGGTTGATATTAAATCTTTGACTACATCTCACAGAACATTTGACTAAACAGCCTAAGGCTGGTTTGCATATTTAGAATAACTGAATAAACCATGAATTTCAAAAGCATATGTTTACATCACTGTTTGTATGCATCTAGCAAATGAAAAATTAACATATATGAATATCTTAGTTTTAAATGGGAATTTGCTCTCAGAAAGCACAGGATTAACTAATTTCTTAACGTTTATAATTAACATTTATTATATTCATAGTGTTTACCTTTTGAAGTTGAAGAAAACTATCATTTATAAATTATGAAGTTGTTGTTGTTAAGTGCCATTGAGTCAGTTCTGACGTTCTGACTCATCGCTACCCTGTATTGGCTTTCTGAGGAATGGCTGATGAACTTCAGCTGTTGATTTTGCAGTTCAAACCAATCTTGCAGTCCAGTGCATTTATCCAAAGCAAAACATCAGGACTCCAATTATGAGGTTCTCTTTTTTTTATTTTTTTTAAACTTTACTTCCTTTCCACAATACAAATAAATTACAGAAAAAAAAGTTTTCAAGTCAGGTCTTCCCCTCCCCCCCCCCATATTAGCATCACAGGAACTGGATTTGGCCTCCTTTCTTTATTCTTTCACCATACTTATTCAACCTGCATGTTGAGCAAATAATCTGAGAAGCTGGGTTCTATGAAGAAAAATGTGGCATCAGGATTGGAGGAAGACTCATTAACAACCTGTGATATACAGATGATACAAACTTGCTTACTGAAAGTGAAGAGGATTTAAAACATTTACTGATGAAGATCAAAGAGCACAGCCCTTGGTATGGATTCCATCTCAATGTAAAGAAAACAAAAATCCTCACCACTGGACCAATAAACAACGTTCTTATCAATGGAGAAAAGATTGAAGTGTTCAAGGACTTCATTCTTTTTGGATCAACTATCAACACTCATGGAAGCATCCGTCAAGAAATCCAATGACATATTGCATTAGGCAAATCTGATGCACAGGAACTTTTTAAAGTGTTGAAGATCAAAGATGTCAGCTTAAGGACTATGGTACACCTGACCCAAGCCAAGATATTTTCAATAACCTCATATTCATGTGAAAGCTGGGCAGTGAATAAGGAAGACCACAGAAGAATTGATGCTTTTGAGTTATGGTGTTGGAGGAGAATATTGAAAGTGCCATGAGCTGCCAAAATAACCAACAGATCTGTGTTGGAAGAAGTGCAGCCAGAGAGCTCCTTGGAGACCAGCATGGCCAAACTTCATCTATCATACTTCAGACATATTGTCAGGAGGGACCAGTCGGTGGAGAAAGACATCATGTTTGGTAAGGTGGAGGGTCAGAGAAAAAAAGGAAGATCTCCCCCCCACCCCAGCGAGATGGATTGGCCAAGTGGCAACATCAATGGGCTCAAGCTTGGCAACAATAGTGAGGTTGGCCCGGGATTAGGCAGTGTTTCCTTCTGTTGTGCATAGGGTCACTATGAGTCGGTACTGACTCTATGGTACCTAACAACAACAATTTTAGCACCTGGAGTCCTGGTGTGGTGCTGTAGGTTCAGCACTGGACTTTGAACCACAAAGTCGGGAGTTCAAATCCACCAGCTGCTCCTTGGAAACCTTAGATAGGGTTCCTATGAGTCAAAACTAACTCAACACCTCTTATCAACAACTTTAGCATCTAGAAAACAAATAATATTTTATATATTCCGTAACTGTTTTCAAATATTAAATAATAGAGAGCATAACACTGTAATCACTGAGAGAAGGCAAAATAAGGAATGAGTCCTAGAAAGGCCCAAGTTTTATGCTTATATTCACATCCTTAATCAATTTTTAGTAAGAGAATCAACAGTGTGGCAATTTTACTAAATTGAAGGGATAAAGATCAGAGTTTATGCATATAGTTGGAGTGTGAGAGAATGGTTTGGAAGAGTCTGAAGAATAAATAGGCCAACCTTGCAATTCAAATCGACTTTGCAATTAAATGCATTGATCCACAACATCACACCAGGACTGCAAAACTTTAAATATTTGTTGACTACTAAGTCAGAGAAAAAGAGGAAGACTCCCAATGAGATGGATTGGCCAAGTAGCAGCACTGATGGTCTCAAGCGTGGCAACCGTAGTGAGGTTGGCCCAGGATCGGGCAATGTTTTGTTCTGCTGTGCATAACGTCGCTATGAGTCAGTACCAAGTTGATGTCACCTAACAACAACAAACACAACAAGATATGTAAGATCAGCACTGGACTGTGAACCACTGGGTCAGCAGTTCAAACACACCAGCTGCTCCTCAGGAACCCTAGATAGGGCCACTGTAAGTCAGAACAAAGTCAACAGCACTTATCAACAACAACAACAACTAAGGTATTTAAAGGACTTCTGGTGTGGCAATGTAGGATCAGCACTGGACTGGGAACCACAAGGTCAGCAGTTCAAACCCACCAGCTGCTCTTGGGAAACCATGTACAAAGTCACTATGGGTCTGAATCGACTCAACAGCCCTCAGCAACAACAAGAAGAAAATATTTAAGGACTCCTATCAGCAAATGGTAGACAGTTCAAACCCACCAGCTGCTCATTGGAAATCCTATACTGGGACACTTGGAACCTACTTGAAGCACTTAACAACAACAGCAAACAAGATATTTAAGTATACATGAAACTCCAAAAGACCATACAATAGAGGAAATTAATGAACTGAGAACTGTGCCCTAGGTTCACAAAGAAACAGAATAATTGTGGTTCTACCTGCCAAATCAGAGAGTTCTCAATGATGAAAGGCAGAATTTACTACTGACCTCAGAAGGGCTATGCCTAATAAATGGAGATATATTCATTGGAGAGTAACTAATTTTCTGAAAAATTCTATTATCATCTTATATTCACCATATATAACTGAAAGTAATTAGGGGCAGCAGGAGGGAAAAACCAATATTTATTAAAAAAAGACAAATCCGGACATTCAACAATAAAAACAAAAAGAAATACTGGACATGTTCAAAGGCTGTAGCTGTTTTTGCTAGGTGCAATCAAGTTGATTCCGACTCATAGCAACCCTAGCACAACAGTACTAAACATGTTCCAGTCCTGTGCCAGTCTCACAACTGTTTTTACATTTGAGTCCATTGTTGCCTGCACTGTGTCAATCCATCACATTAAGGTTCTTTCACTTTGTCACATACCCTCCACTTTACCAAACATGGTGTCCTTCTCCAGGTATTGGTTCCTCCTGACCATGTCTGAAGTATGAGAGACGAAGATTGATTATCCTTGAATTTAAGGATCATTCTGGATATACTTCTTCCAATACAGATTTGTTTGTTCTTTGAGTAATCCACTGTAGGTTCAATGTTTTTCACCAATACCATAATTCGAATGCATTGATTCTTCTATGATCATCCTTATTCATTGTACAACTTTAACATTTATATGAGTTAATTAAAAATACCATAGCTTAGATCAGGTACACCTTAATCCTCAAGTGGACGTCTTTGTTTTTTAACACTTTAATAAAAACAGATTTGTCCAATGTAATCTGATTTTTTGACTGCTTATCTCATAAGTGTTGATGTGGATCCAAGCAAAATGAAGTTTTTGACAACCTTGATTTTTCTCCATTTATCATGATGTTATTTATTGACCCAATTGTGAGGATTTTCCATCCATATACAGCCAAATGATCTTTGACAAAGGGCCAAAGTACATTGAACGGGGAGGAAATGTCTCTTCAACAGATGGTACAGGCAGAACTGGAAATCGATATACAAAAGATTGAAACAAGACCTTTACCTCACACCATATGCAAAAACCAACTCAACATGGATTAAATACCTAAATGTGAATCCCATAATTATAAAGGTCACCAATGAAAAAAAAATAGGGACAAATGTAAAGGCTCTAATACAGAGTTTACATAGACTAACAAAATTGAGAGAATTGTACAAATAGAAGACAAAGTAGAGGATTGCGACATACTTAAAATAAGAAACTTGTGTGCCTCCAAAGATTTTTAACAAAAGAGTAAAATGGGAGCCCACAGAATGGGAAAAAAATCTTTTGAAATGACATATCAGAAAAGGTACTAATCTCTAAAAGCTATAGAAAACTACACCTCTACAAGAAAAAGAAAAATAACTCAATTAAAAAATGTGCACAGAACATGAACAGACACTTCACCAAGGAAGACATTAGGACAGCCAACAAACAAACAAAGAAATGTTCTTGTTCATTAGCCATTAGAGAGATGCAAATCAAAACAAAAATGACCTATTATCTCACACCAGCAATAGCAGTGAATTTCAAAAAAGTAGAAGACATTAAATGCTAGCAAGGATGTGGAAAGACTGGTACCCTCCTACATTGTTGGTTGGAATGTAAGTGTAAAAATGGTTCCACTGCTGTAGAAATGGTATGGTGCTTTCTAAGAAATTTGGAAATTGATACAGCAATTCCTCTATTTGGTATATATTCACAAGGAATATCAGCCAGAACATGAGTAGATATATACACAGCAATGTTTATCACAACACTATTCACAATAGCAGAAAAGATGAAGACAGTCTAAGTGCCTATCAATGGAAAAATGAATAAACAAATTTTGGTACATACATAAATGGAATTTATGCTACCTTGAAAAAATAACAAAGAAGCTGCAAGCCCCCACATAACAGTGATGAACCTCGAGGACTTTATGTTGAGTGAATTTAGTCAGTCACAAAAGGAGAAATATTGCATAAGACCATTATTGTATAAGCCTTAGAAAATATACTCATATTAAAAGAAAAATTAAATTATTTGTTGGTTACCAGGGGTGAGAGGAATGGATTGTAAAGCACAGATTAGGGGATAGATATATCATAGTTCAGGTTTTGAGGAGGACAATACACAAGATGTGGAAGGGGGATAGAAGAACAAGGTAGATAGGGGAAAACATAGATAAGTTTGCATGGGCTAAACATGACAAAGGTAAATAATGATATATGCTCAATCTTGGAAAAACAGAGCTCTGTGATACATGGATCAAGGCCTAGTCTGAATGGGTAAAAGAAGGGAAATAATGTTAAGATGCTTGACTGTCTTATGAATACTGTTTTCCCTTCCCTACTATTGTAAAACAGACACTTCAGTGGGATAGAAAGGAATATCAGGAAACATGGTTACAGAAAATTTGTAAGCCAGTCTTCAGCCTATAAATAACTGGAATACCTAAAACGTGTTCTAGAACTTGCCCAGTGAAATAGACTTCTTGTGGAGCCCTTGTAGTACATAGGGCCTTAAGTGGAATCCTAAGCCCCATCCAGAACATTCTGAGGTGGGACATTCCCTCTTGAAAGGAGAAAGACCAGCAGGAAAACATCAAAATCAAAAACAAAAATAGCATTCTGTTTGGCTATTATAAGAAAAAGCAAGTTGTTTGCCAGGGAGCCATCAAGGCAAGCAATCAGTTTCTTCTGAACAATTTCCACTCCAAGACTGAAACTCAAAGGGAACACACAAGCAGGCACATAAACTGCATGAGGACTCCATTGGTCTGCATTTGAGTGACAGTGGGGAAGAGTCAATAATAAAGATATGGGTTGAGTTTACCACATATCCTAGACACTTGTCAACCTTGAGAAGAGAGAGAGAGATAGGACTGCTTAGTCTGAAGTTTGGGGATACTTAGGTACTCCAGAGTCCAAGGATATTGACCTAGCCACAGAGGGCTAGAGCTTAGAGTGAAGAGTCCAGCTGATATGAAGTTTGGGGAGTTGCACAAGATTGCCCAAACTTGCAGATAGTAGCCATCTGACCTAGCTTCCTCTACTAGAGGAAGATAAAGAAATTTGATAAAGGAAGCAAGTGTAAATTGCTACAATTTGATTAAACTTGACCTATACTTGGATGTAGAGGCTCAAAATACTAACTGAGAGTGAAGGAGTCTTCACATCAGAGTGAGGGGGAAGTTAGAATTCCCACTGAATAATTTTCATCTTGTCTAGATGGGTCTGGTGAAAGGAGATGGGGATAGGATTCTTTTTATTCAGTAGTGAGTAATTGTTATTATGACTAATTGCGATTGTCACAACTGTAAAGGTAGAAGTTGTTTAACAAAAGGAGGGGCGTAGCTAATATTACAATTCAGGAACAAAGGCCCTAGGACAATCAAGGGAGAAGAGTATGAGCAGAATGTGGGACCCTAACCAGAGAAGCAGCAACACCAGAGATGGAGGCAGAGATGAGGACATGGAGAGATAAAACAGCTGAGGACTCATGGAGAGAGAAAGTCTGTGTGCTTGTAGCCAGGAAGTAGGCTTGCAAAATGTGCCGTTAGGTTTAAATGATTATATATTCCTGAGTGATTTTGTGTACATCAAAAAACAAGCAAACAAACAAAAAACAACAACAAAACCAATAGGGAATAGACATAATACTTTTAAATCATGATGTATGGAGGGTATTGTAATCATTGCAATGAAACAAAATATGATATAATGAGTGCAAAACCGATATTTTCGCATGTAAACTACACTCAATACACAATAAAAGTTTTGAAAAAGGCAATGGAGTTTTTTGACCCCAAAATACCAAAAACTTTATGAATAGCAGTGGAAACTGTTAGATATATTGCCAGAAGACGAAAGTATTATGAATAACACCAGAATATTGTCAGGATCCCCTCAGGTTGGAAGACACTAAAAATATGACTGGGGAATAACTGCTTTCTCAAAATAGATTTTACCATGACAGGAATGGAAAAAAGCTTTCAGTATCTTCATTTACTTATGGGGCACAACTCAAAAGAAGAGAAATAGCTGAAAACATCCAGTAGTAATTGGAATGTGTACTGTATTATGTAAGAATCAAGGAATATTGCAAACTGCCAAAAAGAAATAGTATAAAGATCAATATCCTATGCATTAGTGAATTGAAATGGACTAGAATTGACCATTTTGAATCAGACAAGCATGTGGTTTACTATGCAGTGAATGAAAATATGAAGAGGAATGGTTTTACATTCATCAGGAAGAAAGAAATAATGTCAAGATCTATCTTGAAATAAAATACTGTTTGTGCTAGGATAATATTTATATGCCTAAGGAGAAAAATTAATCAGTAATGTCTGTGATGATGAAATTGAAGAATTCTTTGATAGAATTTTGCAAGACTAATGACTTATAATTGCAAAATTCTATAATGTGATCTCCTGTATCATTATCATCACCAAGAGAGGGGACTTCCAGAGGTTCAAGCTCAATTCAGATGAGGACGTGGGCAAGTGATATCATTGCTGACGTCAGATGAATCTTGGCTGGAAGCGTAGGATATGAGAAAGATGTTTACCTCTGATTTATTGACTATGCAAAAGCTTTCACAGATCTAAATCATGGCAAGCTATGGGCAACATTGGAGGAATGAGTATTCTAAAACACCTTATGATACTCATAAGGAACATGTACGGAGACCTAGAGGTGGTCACTCAAACAGAACAAGGGGGCATTTAATGGTTTAAAATCAGAAAAGATGTGTGTCAGCATTTTATTCTTTCATCATTCTTAGTCTGTATGCTGAGTAAATAATTCAAGAAGCTGGATTATAAGAAGAAAAATGTGGCATCAGGATTGAAGGAAGACTCATTAACAATTTGTGATATGCAGATGATACAAACTTCCTTGCTGAAAATGAAGAATACTTAAAATATTTACTGATGAAGATCAAAGACTAAAGGTTTCAGTATGGGTAAACAAAATAAAAATCCTCACCATAAGGCCAGCAAATAACATTTTGATAAAAGAAGAAAATATGGAAGTTGTCAAAAACATTTTGCTTGAATCACCATCAACACTCATGTAAACAGCAGTCAAGAAATCAAACTACATATTGCACTAAGCAAATCTGCCACACAATATTTCTTTAAAGTGTCTGAGAGGAACAGTGTCAGTTTGAAAACTAAGGTGTGCTTGACCCAAGTCAAGATACATTTTTTTAAACGTTTATTGTGAATTAAGTGATAGTTTACATAAGAAAACATCAGTTTGCATTCATCCTATCCTTTTTTGTTTCATTGCAATGATTACAATCCCCTCAATGCATCATCATTGACTAGTATTTGCTTCTATTCCCTCTGTTTTTGTTTGTTTGTTTGATGTAAACAAAAACACTCAAGAATATATAATCATTTAAACAATTAAAGGGCACATTCTGCAAGCTTGCCTCTTGGCTACCAGCACACAGACTTTCTCTTTCTGTGAGTCTAGAGTCTTCAGCTGCTCTTTCTCTCTCTATGCCATCACCTCTGCCTCCATCTCTGGTGTCCCTGCTTCACTGGTTAGGGTCCCATGTTTCCACTCAAGATTTTCTCTTTTGATGGTCCTAGGGTCCTCTGTTCCTGGAATGTAAGATTACCCCTCCTTTATGTTACAAAACTTGCACCTTATAGCTGTGACAGTCACAATTAGTAACGATAACAATTATTCACTATTCACTCAAAAAAATCCTATCCTCATTTCCTTTCACCAGACCCAGCTACAAGTGTCCTTTTGTGGTTTTTTGTTTTTTGTGTTTTTTTAAATTGTAGTGATTACAATCTCCTCTGTGCATCATTATTCAGCAGTATTTGCTTCCATTCCCTTTGTTTTTCTTTTTTTCGGGGGGGGGAGTGTTTGAGATATGTACACAAAAACACTCAGGAATACATAATAATGTAAACAACCAAATGGCCAGCACTCTGTCCCTCTCTTTCCATAGAGTCCTCAGCTGCTCTCTCTCCATGTCCTCATCTCTGTCTCCATCTCTGGTGTCGCTGATTCTCTGGATAGGGTCTCACATTCTGCTTGTTCTCTTTTCCCTTGTTGGTCCTAGGGTTCTCTGTTTCTGGACTGTAAGTTTAACGACTCCACTTTTCTTTTTCTTTTTTTTTTTTTTTAGCTTTTACCTTTACAGTTGTGACAGTTACAATTAGTCATGATAACAATTACTCACTATTGAAACATAAGGATCTTATCCCCATCTCTTTTCACCAGTACTGTCTAGGCAAGAAGAAAACTATTCAGTGGAAACGCTCTTCCCACACACACTCTTAAACTACCTCCCTCTTGAAAATTTGTGAGCCAGTCACTTCATGCCTTTATTTCCCTTTATTTTAGGTAGCAAATGTCTAAGTTTCCCAACCCTATTTATCCTGTATACAGAGAGGATAGGATTGATACTTGATGAGAAGACTCCTTCCTTCTATGTTGATATTTTGAGCTACTAAATCCATAACTATAGGTAAAGTTCATCAAATTATAGCAATTTACACTCATTTCCTTTATCAAAAATTGTTTTTATCTTCCTCTAATGAAGTTCTTATCATTAACCCATCGAGGCTAGGTCAAATGGATACTATCTGCAAGTTTGGGCATTCTTGTGCATCTTCCCTCATTTAATGTCAACTGGATAGTTCACTCTCATCTCTAACCCTCCGTGTCTATGTCCTTGTCTATGGGCTCAGGAGTCCCGAGGTCTCACCACACGTTGGACCAACCAGACCTTCCTCATCTCTCTGTCACCACCAGGTGAACAGGAGTCTATGAAATGTCGTTGAACTCAGCCTATTTCTTCATTGCTGCCTGTTCCCCCTCTTCCACTGACCAGTAGACCAATGTAGTCACCAGCCAGCTTACATTCATGCTCATGTGTTCCCTTCGAGTTTCAGTCTTGGAGAGGGACCAAGTCATGATATTTCAAATAGCCTAATATGCATGTGAAGTATGGTAAGAATGTAGAAGAATTGATGCATTTAAGTTATGGTGTTGGAGAAAAATATTATAAGTACTATGCACTGCCAAAGTACAAGCAAATCTGTGTTGGAAAAAGTAGAATCAGAATGCTCCACAGAAGCCAGCACGAAGAGACCTCATCTTTCATACTTTGGACATCTCATCAGGAGGGACCAGTGGCTAGAGAATGACATTTTATTTGACAAACTGGAGTGTCACAAAAAAGAGAAAGACCCTAAATGAGATGGACTGGCACAGTAGCAAGAGCAATGGGTTCACGTGTAACAGTGAATGTGAAGACCAGGCAGTTTTTTGTTCTGTTGTATACAACTGGCTTAAGGACACTAACGTTAACAACAAGTTCAGACTGATGCTGAAGAAAATTAAAATGAGTCAAAAGCCAAAATATGACACCTCAAGAGCAGGCTTGATGCATAATGCACTAATGTTCAAAGAACCGAATATCTGTGGAATGACATCAAGAACATCATACAGGTAGAAAGCAAAAGGTCATTAAAAATACAGGATCAAAGGAATGTTGTAGGTTTAAATTCAGGCAACTTGTGCACCAGGTTTTTATCCTTTCATTTTGCTTATTCAATATGAATCCTGGAAATAATCCCCAAAACTGTACTATTAAAAGAAGAAATGATATCAGGATTAACATCTAGAAATATGCAGATGAAACAACCTTGCTCCCTGGAAGCAAAGAGGACTTAAAACGCTAATGGATATCAAAGACATCAACATTCAATATGATTGCAACTACATGTAATGAAAACAAAAATCCTCACAAATGGACACATAAATAAGTGGCCAAAAGTTTGAAATTGTCCAAGGACTTCATTTTTCTTGGATCGAGAATCAACACTTACTGAAGCAGCAGTCAAGAAACTAAATGTTGTATTCCATTCAGAAAATCTGCTTCACAAGACCGTTTTAAAGTGTTCAAGAGTAAACATATCCATTTGAGGACTAAGGTGTGCCAGACCCAAACCATGGTATTTTCTATAGCCTCATATGTATATAAAGATTGTTATTGTTATTATGTGCCGTGGAGTCGGTTCAGACTCATAGCGACCCTGTACAGGGTTTCCAAGGCTGTAAATCTTTATGGGAGCAGAAAGCCTCATCTTTCTCCCGCAGAACAGCTGGTAGTTTCAAACTGCTGACCCTGAGGTTCGCAGCCCAATTCATAACCACTACACTACCAGAATACAGTAGGATAATTTATTCATTTGAGTTATGGTGTTGGAGAAGAATACTGAAAGTACATTGGTCTGCTAGAATAACAAGAAGACTTGTGTTGGAAGAAGTACAGCTAAAATGCTCCTTAGAAAGATGATGGAACTTTGCCTCTCAAACTTGGGACCTGTTGTCTTGACTGACCAATCCCTGTAGAAGTACATCATTCTTGGTAATGTGAAAAGTCAACAAAACAGAGGAAGACCCCCAATAAGATGGATTGGCACGGTGGAAAAAGCAATAGAGTCAAATGTAACAACAACTGTGAGGTGGAAGGACGACTGGACAGTGTTTCAGTCTCTTGTGCTATATGATTCAAAACCAACTCAGTGGCCTCTAACAAGAACAACAATGCCAAGGTGAAAGACAGATGGAGTATATAATTAAAAGGAAGATTTGGGTATTGGCAAGATGTTCCTAAATGATGCCACATAATTACATGAAATTAACCAAACTCTTCCCCTAGATTGTGTCTTCAGTTTTCACGGAATCAATGTATTTTCAGACATCTTTTCTAGCAAATCTTACAGATCTACTTTATTTATTCTGAAAACAGCATAATTGTTGTTGTTAGATGCTGTAGAGTCAGTACTGACTAATAGTGACCTTATGCACAGTAGACCGAAACACTGCCTGTTCCTGCACCAACCTCACAATCATTGCTACAGTTGAGCCACTGTGTCAATCCATCTTGTAGAGGGACTTCCTCTTTTCTGCTGACCTTCCACTTTACCAAGCACGATGTCCTTCTCCAGGGACTGGTACCACCTGAAAACATGTCCGAAGTATGAGAGACAAAGTCTGGCCATCCTGGCTCCCAAGGAGCATTCTGGCTGTACTTCTTCCAGTACATATTTATTTCTGGTGTTGGTGGTCCATGGCATTCATTATATTCTCCTCCAACACCATAATTCAAACGAATCAATTCTTCTACAGTTTTCTTTATTCATTGACCTACTTTCACATGCATTTGAGGCTATTTAAAATACCATGGCTTGGGTTGGTGCACCTTACTCAATCAAACTGACATCTTTGCTCTTCAACACTTTAAAAAGCTCTTATCTAGCAGATTTGCTTAATGCGATACATTATTTGATTTCTTGACTGCTACTATGATGAGTGCTGATGGTTTATTCAAGCAAAATGAAGTCTTTGAGAACGTCAGTCTTTTCTCCATTTATCTTAATGTTATTTATTTGTCCAGTGGTGAGGATTTTTGTTTTCTTTACATTGAGGTGTAACCTATACTGAAGACTGTGGTCTTTGATCTTCATCAGTAAGTATTTTAAGTCCTCTGGTTTTAGCAAGAAAAGTTGTATCATCTGCATATCACAGGTTGTTAATGAGTCTTCTTCCAATCCTGATGTTATATTTTTCTTCATATAATCCAGTTTCCTGGATCATTTTCTCAGCATATAGATAGAATAAGTATGGTGAAAGAGTACAACCCTGGCATACACCTTTCATAATTTTAAACCATTCAAATGCCTTTTGTTTATGTACAGTTTCCTCATGAGCACAATCAAGTGTTTTGGAATACTAATTATCTGCAATATTGTCCATAGCTTATCATGATCCACACAATAAAAGTCTTTATGTAGTCCATAAAACACAGGTAAACATCCTGGTACAGTATTCTCTGCTTTCAGCCTCAATCCATCCGACATTAGCAATGACATCCCTTGCTCCACATCCTTTTCTGAATCTGGCCTGAGCCTGTGCTGCAGTCGTTTTTGAATTATCTGTAGCAATAGTTTGTTTGTATGAAATATTAATTATATTGTTCAATGATTTCTGCATTCTGTTGTGTCACCTCTCTTTGGAATGGACAAAAATATGGATCTCTTCCAATCTCTTGGCCAGGTAGCTGTCTTCCAAATTTCTTGGCGTAGATGAGGGAGTGCTTCCAGTGTTTTATCAGTTGTTGAAAGATTTCAATTTGTATTCCATCAATTACTTGCCAATACCATCAGGGCACCTTGGACTTCTTTCTTCAGTATTATTGGCTCTTGCTCATGTGCTATCTCTTGAAATGGTCAAACATCTATCATTTCTTTTTGGTACAGTGATTCTATGTATTCCTTTCATCTTCTTTCGATTATTTCTGCATTACTCAGTCTTTTGCCCATAGAGTCCTTCAATATTTTAAGTTGAGGCTTGAATATTTTCTTTAGTTCCCTTAGCTTGAGAAATGCTGAGTGTGTTCTCTTCTTTTGGTTTTCTAACCCTAGATATTTGCACATTTCATTATAATATTTGACTTTGGCCTCTCAAGCCGCCCTTTGAAATTTTGTATTCAGCTCTTTACCTCCATATTTCTTCCATTTGCTTTAGTATATCTGTGCTGGATTGCTACTTTCAGAGTCTATTCTAATATCCATTTTGGTCTTTTTCTTCTTTCTTGTCTTCTTATTGATCTTCAGCTTTCTCCTGTATTATGTATGATGTTCTTGATGTCATCTCATAGCTCTTCTGGTCTTGGGTCATTAATGTCAAATTCATCAAATCTCTTCTTGAGAGTTAGTACTACATAATTAACATACCTAATTTATGGATTGTTTTGTTATAACATATTGGTTTAATTTTTTGGATTGAAAACAACATTTAAGTGAGCCTCTTTGTATATATGTTTGAGATATAGTTCTGAGTATATTCTATGAATAAATCTAATGTGATTGCATTGTCAAGGACTAGCCACAACTTCCAGTAATTATCAGTATAGGCAAAACACCATTGGTATTTTTATCATCACTAAAGTTAATTTGGAGTGTGGCACTGCGGGCTAATGTGTCAGACTGCAAAGTTGTTTGAACTGCAAGGTCAGTGGTTCAAGCTCACCAGCTTTCTCCTTGGAAACCCTACACAGGGTCACTATGGGTCAGAATCGACTCAAAGGCACTTAACAACAACAACAAAATTAATTTACTTTGAATAGAGTTACAGTTCTCTTTTTTTTCCCTAAGCAAGCAGAAATGTATTCTCTCACAGTTTATGAGGCTTTAAGTCAGAATTCATAGTGCTGACTCTGGACAAGGTATTCTCTCTCTTGTTTGCTTGTAGTTTAGATGGAAAGACCTGTCTCCTTTCATGTGTAGGCCTAACATCCCTTGGAGATCTCCATGTGTACTGTTTTTATATTCCTCTGGATCTAGAAGGTGCTTAACACGAAACTTGGAACCAAGTTCTCTTTTTTCTTGATATTAGTAGCTCTCTGAAGGAATATTGTCTGTGTCCATAAGAATCTTCTGTTATGACTTCAGCAAAAACACTTCCAAATAAGTACTTCATTTCTTTTTTGTACTTTTACTAACAATTAATGTATACATACAAATAGGAAATGAATTCTAGAACACAATTGAACCCAAATGGGAAATATATTGGATAAATACCAAAAGGAATCTGTAATCACAGCTATATTATTTCATTGTTGCTGTTGTTAAGTGTCATCAAGTTGGTGCTGACTCATAGCAGCCCTGTCTAGGGTTTCCAAAGAGCATCAGGTGGGTTTGAAATGCTGATTTTTCAGTGTGCAATCCAATGCTTATCTTACAGATCAACACCAAAAGTTGATATTATTTCATTGATTTTGTTGTTAAGTGCCGTCATGTCAGGTCCAACTCATAGTGACCCTGCATAGGGTTTCTGAGGAGTGACTGGAGAGCTTGAGCCACTGCCCTTGAGGTTCAAACCAATCTTGAGGTCCAACACATTATTCTGCACTGCCATACCAGGACTCATTAAGAGGCAGAATTTACAGAGTACATATTGTGGACACAATCAATATTTAGATAATAGACTACAACTCACAATTTTAAGAACTCAGATAAGGTGAGGTCAAATTTTGGATGGCTGTCAATGGTATGGGATCACATGACAAGCAAAGAGCATATCTCTTTATATGTCTGTCTTACTCTTTATTCTTCTTTTATTCCTTTAAGGTTTTTAATTTTTCAACAATATAAACATCTTTTTTTTTTTTTTTTTGATATGCCATTTCCTTTCAATTTGAATTTATTTCAAGCTTATTTCATCTTATTGTGATATTATTACCTACACTCTCTGCTATAGCTATAAATTCTCCAAAACTAGATTATTGAAACATTAGTCCTATGATAGTTCAACTTATTGTGCCAATCTACTCCTTAAAAGAAAATAATGACAATAAATAATAATTTTCTTTGGCTCACTACTGCCTCAGAATAGCTCTTTTTGGTCAAGGTGAGTTATATATTCAATACACACTTAAATTGACAAGATCAGGACTAAATTGCTTTTCTGAGTACTCCTGATTACAGTATATTGTGCTAAACTGTTCTGTCTAACTATATAATCAAATACACTATAAACTGTCTTTTCTCTGAAGCATGCCAATGCCATGCAAAAAGGAAGTGGATAAGAAAATATGCAGGTACAAATGCAAGCACTTTACTTAGGAAACGCGTGATGTGACACAGACATTTCATCCAAAATCTGATCAAAGAAATCTTTAAACACAGTGCTAGGTAGACAAAGCAGTGCACAGCATTACAAAAACCCACAAAGACAAATAGAGAAGCCATCTCAATTTATGCAATGTGTGTTCAGCCAGATATGTAAAGTGCAATTTTCTAACAATAGATCTAATGGAGTAATATTATAGGCATCCAGGATATTCTAATGTGTCAATTCTCTATAATTAAACCAGGACATCTATCAAATAAGAATAGCAGGTATTTTTGTATTCCCTGCAAATAGAACCTACATTTTCAATATTTTGGTTTAAGTACATGTTCCAAGTCCTTTTATCTCATCAATTGCTCCCATGAATTAATTTAGTTTCAGCAAATGGTACAGAATTAATGAAAGCTTCCAAGTCAAATTTAATAGATGTCAGTCTTCCCACAAATTGTTGTCAGATATGTTCAAGGGAGCAACCATTTGTGAACTCCAAAGACATAAAATAAACAGTGTATCATCTGGACAGCATTTTGTTCCATTGTTCAAGGATTCACTATGAGTTGGTGGTAGATTGAACATAAGCTAATAACAACAATAACAATCACAATAGTCTACTTATTATTTTATATTGATTAAATTTGTATCTTATTTTCAAGTATAAAGCATGGCTTCTCTGGTCACCTGATCTCCAAGCAACGGACAGGCATCTCAAAAGTTATGCAAAATGATAGCAAATATTATTTTCCAGGGACAGCTTCCCCAGTGGCCTAGAATGATATCAAATTATTTCAAATGTACTGAAGCAAGGAAGCATGAATGGTTTGTGGTTGTCATTGTGTAGTAAAAAGAAAATGAGTTTAGCGGTGAGAAAACTGATTTCTCTCACACTCTGCATCATAATGTTCTTCATGATGCTGTGAAAATAACTCTACATTATATTCATCTACATTAAAAACTAATTATCTTTAAGGTTGTCTCTAACTCTGTGATCAACTAAATTTTATACATGTTAGAAATTTTAAAAATCATCCTATTTTTGCATAAAATAATATCAGAGGGAAATATAAAAATCCTTGAAAGGGCACAATTTATTTTATAATTTATTAAAGCATTACCTTTATGATCCCTCATTCCCTGATCTCCTCCCAAGGATAAAGCTAAATTATACCTTCTAGTTATATTTCAGGATATTTGTCTTTTTGTGTAGGAATTATAAATACAAACATTATAAACACAAGGATCTGAACTGACATAAGACATTTAAATAATGAGTTCAAAACATGAAAGTAAATCAGTCTTTAAACAATTTACAATAAGTAAACAAACAAGAAAAGCATTGTTAATCTTCAGACTATTACTACTAAAATATGCACATCTTATAAAAATAGAAGGACTGCCAAAAATATGTTGACTTTATAAAGAATTTTTGGCACAAAATTAGTTAAATGCATAGGAAACTAGTTGAGGGATATTTATCTAGTTTTATTTTAAAAAACTAAAAAATAGAAATTCTAGTAATATTTAACAGGTTATCAGAAAAAAATGTTTACCTTGAACGTATCCATTTAATATATTTTCTGTGTTCATACCAAGAAGAAAACTGCAAGAGGAAATAGGGATTTATGTTGAGAGAACAAAGCCCTCTGAGTTCATCACCTTCATGTACATCTTCTAACAGTCAAAGAAACTAAATATGTCATGGATTATTCAGATCAACACTTTGAAAATCAATGTACTCCCAAAGCTTATGTCCCTCTTGTGAATTTCCCCAGGGTGTATAGCAAAAATAACATTTGATCTCTTGAATAAACAGAAAGTCTTTGTTTGTGACTCCAGATCAAAGAGAGTACACAGATGGGAAATCTCATGGGAAAAGAAGTGAAAAAGATTCATGGCTTACACTAAAATGGCTCTATATTTTCAACTTCTTGAGTGTCTATAAAAATCTACTAAATCACCTGTTATTGACAGCACTGTGAAGCAATACTTAGATATTTATCTTTGCATTTTGGTCTGGGAAAACTGTTTCTATCACTATCCTCATTAAGCACAATGTTGTTGTTGTTGTCAGGTGTCATCAAGTCGGAACCGACTCATAGTGACCCCATGCACAACAGAACGAAACAATGTCCAATCCTGGGCCAACCTCACTACCGCTGCCACACTTGAGTCCATCAATGATGCCACCTGGCCAATCCATCTCGTTGGGGGTCTTCCTCTTTTTCTCTGACCCTCCACCTTACCCAGCATGACATCCTTCTCCAGCGACTGTTCTCTCCGGACAATGTGTCCAGAGTAGGAGAGATGAAGCTTAGCCATCTTGGCCTCCAAGGAGCACTCTGATTGTACTTCTTCCAAAACAGATCTATTGGTTCTTTTGGCAGTCCATGGCACTTTCAGTATTCTCCTCCAACACCACAATTCAAAGGCATCAATTCTTCTACGATCTTCCTTATTCACTGTCCACCTTTCGCATCCATATGAGGTTATTGAAAATACCATGGCTTGGGTCAGGTGCACCTTAGTCCTCAAGCTGACATCTCTGCTCTTCAGTACTTTAAAAAGTTCCTGTGCAGCAGATTTGTCCAATGCAATACATCATCTGATCTCTTGACCACTGCTTCCACGAGTGTTGACAGTTGATCCAAAGAAGAATGAAGTCCTTGACAATTTCAATCTCTTCTCCATTGATAAGAATGTTGTTTATTGGTCCAGTGGTGAGGATTTTTGTTTTCTTAACATTGAGATGTAATCCATATTGAAGGCTGTGCTCTGTGATCTTCATCAGTAAATGTTTCAAGTCCTCTTCATTTTCAGCAAGCAAGGTTGCATCATCAGCACATCACAGGTTGTTAATGAGTCTTCCACCAATAGGTAGTACTAAAATCTCATCACTTAAAGAGAGAATATATGAAAAGTTTGGGGAAATTCAGACAAAATGGAATAAAAAAATGCATTTTTTTCCACAAACTTTTGAAGACCTCCCCATATGTCATGATGATTAAAGGAATTTAATAAAATCCCAAAAAGTGCGCCAATCATTTACTCAAGATAATTCTGAGTCTTCCTTTTTTCAAAACTGGGTGTAAAACAGCTCACATTGTGTGTGTGCATGTGTGTTTATGCATAAGACAAAGACAGAGTACACAAATGAGTGCATACTGCTGGAATTGATGACATTCTACATAGTTTTCTTTATCTCTAATACTAAAAATTATACAGTAAAAGTTGTTTCACTACACAAACAATATACATAGTTGGCTACAAATATACACATGTTGTTATTATTGTTAAGTGTCAATTTTGACTCATAGAGATCCCTATAGGGCTTGAATTGCCAAACTTGTAGTTCAAATTGACCTTGCAGTCTAGCGGTACACTAGGACTCTCTTTATATATGTATATACAAAGGATCTATTATGTGGATCATGACAAGCTGTGGACAACATTGCAAAGTATGAGTATTCCTGAACACTTGATCATGCTCATGAGGAATCTGTACATGGACTAAGAGGCAGTTCTTCAAACAGAACATGGGAACACTGAATAGTTTAAAATTAAGAAAGATACGTTATGGGGTTGAATTCTTTGACCATACTTATTCAACATGTATGCTGAGAAAATTATCCAAGAAGCTGGGTTATATGAAGAAAAATGTGGCATCAAGATAGAGGAAGACTCATTAACAACCTATAGTTAATGTCCTTGTATGGTGCTATGGGTTAATGCACTGGACTGCAAGGTTGATTTGAACTTCAAAGTCAGTGGTTCAAGTTCATGAGCTTCTACTTGCAAACCCTATACAGGGTTGCTAAGAGTTGGAACCAACTCGTGGACAATAAATACCTTCACATCTTATTTTTAAGTTTTATATATATATATATACAAACTTTATATATATAAGTATAGAAACTTTGAATCATAGCAAACTTGTATAGGGTTTCCTAGAAGTGTCTGAGTGTCTGGTGGATTTGAACTGCCAAAATTGTGGTTAGCAGTCCAGTGCTTACCCTACATTGCCTGACAGCATGCCTACCCTAGGCTTACTTGAGAGAGGGATGTTATGGGAAAATGTGTTCATTTTGTGTTTGAAAGCATATACCTGAAATGAAGTTTGGGAATATAAATTATTCTAACAATGGGAACTGCTGGGAGATATATTTCTTACAACTTGGTATGAGAAAATGATTATTCTTTGATCCCACAACTTGGTACTAGTGATAACTGGTGTTTAGGTCTCCTGATCTCTAGTTCATTGCTCTTTCTTTAAAAAAATAATAATAATGATGTTGCTTTATCTCATGGTTTCTTACCTACCAAATCATATTTGACAGGTCCTATTCCGCGGGAGAAAGATGAGGCGTTCTGCTCCCGTAAAGATTTACAGCCTCGGAAACCCTGTGCAGGGTCGCTATGAGTCAGAACCGACTCCACGGCACTTAACAACAACAACATTTAAGGTTATCATTGCAGATCACTGGAGTTTGTTTCCCAAGAACCTCACACCAAAAGTAAAATAGGATAAAAGAAAGTAAGGAAGAAAATAAATCTTTGGGTTGAAAAGAAAGTGCAAAAGGCCATACTTTTCTCAGAGTTGTAGATATCATTTATGGACACAGCTCTGGCAAGAATAAGCAGTTTGTAAAAAAAAAAAAATTAAAAAAAAAAATCTTTACTGGTAACTGGGATGTGTAGGGTAGGGTGAAGGGAGGGAGGGGAAAGTGGAGCACAGGGTAGGGAATTCACAGAGGATAGTTTGGGTGCTGGAAGGTGGGCAACACACAAAAATGGGGAGGGGAATGGAAGAACAAGGAGGATGAGAGAAGAGTTAGGCAGCTTTGCATGGGCTAAGTGGGACAGAGGTAAATAATGATGTATGCACAACCTTGGAATAACAGGGCTCTGGGATAAGGGATTGAGGCATGGTTTGAATGAGTAAAGG
>NW_006408932.1:612612-616049 GCF_000296735.1 Chrysochloris asiatica | reverse complement strand
AATGAAACAATATACAATAGGATGAATGTAAAGCTAATGTTCCCCCATGTAAACTATCACATAATTCACAATAAAAACTTAAAAAAAAAAAGAAGCAGTTTGTGCTGCAATACTGCTTGTTTGTTATATGTGCATGGATCTAATATTGTTTGTTATATGTGCATTGATCTAATATTGTTTGTTATATGTGCATTGATCTAGTATTGCTAGTTAAACCTCTTTCTTTTGATATTTTATTTATTTTAGATTTCCAAGGTTTAGAACAATTTGGTAGCAAATAGAGAAACAATTTAAGTAATTGATCTTTTTTCCTATACTGTAAAAAATATTGAGGCATTAATATATGCTCTGTCTGGACTTGTTGCCAGTAAAATTTTCTTTCACTTTTGAATTTGGTACTGTTCCCTACCCCAAATGGTTTTAATGGAACTTTGTTTATCTAACTAAAATATTTGTCAATTATTTATCCTTTTTTGCATCATCCTTAACTCATACAAGAGAAAACAATTATTCAAAATGAGGACCCTCATATATTTAGGCTTCAGTTCATTAAGAGGGCAATGTTGCTAATATTTTTTACAAAAGGTGATCTACATCCACCTTATATACAATGTGGGTTATGGACATGCTATTTTATTACAGTGTAATTCTTTGTAAAATGGAAATAACAATTTCTGTTAAGATTTTTAAAAAAATAATACATATAAAGAACCTTGAAATTTTCTGGTATATGTTGTGACAGTTATTTAGTGTCATTAAACCGGTTCCAATTCATAGCTACCCTGTTTCTGAAGAGGGGCTGATGGGTTTGAACCGCCAATCTTGTGATTCTGTACTTATCCTGCAATGACACACCAGGACTTCTGGTATATGCTGTTGCTGTTAAATATCATTGAGTCAGTTCTGATGCCACATGGCAGTTGTAGTATGTCCTCTAGCATTACTCACTCTGAATTGGAATTGACTCAATGCAAATGAGATTTCTATCTTTCTTTTACTTATTATTCTCTATTTAACCCTCTAAAACTACTTTCTAATAGTTTGTCTTGTTTCATCTCTTGGGAGATTGCTCTATGAAAAATGTTTCACCAGAAAGCTTTTGTCTTGGCTTCTTGTTGGCTGCTGAATACCAGAGACATTGCATTACATAAACACGACAAGCGGAGGGAGCATCTTAGCAGGTTTTGTTCCCTCACAGTTTAGCTTCCTCTATGCAGAGTGCAATTTCAGCACCTTGAGCAACCAACTCTGAAGCAGTTGTTTATAGGTGTCATTGAGTAGATTCCAACTCATAGTGACCCTGTGCATAACAGAGTGAAATACTACCCAATCCTGACCCTACTCACAATTGTTACACTTGAGATCAGCATGACCGCCACTGTGCCAAACCATGTCGTGGGGGCTATTACTCCTTTTTGCTGACTCTCCATTTTACCAAGCATGATGTCTTTCTATAGAGATTGGTGACTCCTGACAATATATCTCAATATCCTGACTTACAAAGAGCATTCTGGCTATACCTCTTCCACCACAGATTTGTTTGTTCCTCTTACAGTTTCATGATACTCTAATAGTCTTCTCCGACACCATAACTCAATTGCATCTGTTTTTCTATGGTTTTCTTTATTCATAGTCAAACATTCACAAGTATATGAGGCTATTGGGTCAGGTATATCTTAGTCCTCAAATTGTTATTTTAACACTTTAAAGAGGTGTTGTGAAGCACGTTTGCCTAATGCAATACATCATTTAATTTCTTGACTGATTTTTTCATGAATGTTGATTGTAAATCCAAACAAATTAAAATATTTGATAACATCAATCATTTCTCCATTTCTCATGATATTATGTGTTGGTCCAGATGTGAGGATTTTTGTTTTCTTCACATTGAGGTGCAATCCATACTGAAGGTTGTTGTCTCTGATCTCCAACACTAAGTATTTTAAGTTTTCTTCACTTTCAGCAAGGAAAGTTATGTCATCTGTGTAACAAAGGTTTTTAACAAGTTTCCCTCCAATCCTGATGCCACATTTTTCTGCATATAATCAATTTATCAGATTATTCCTCAGCATACAGATGGAATAGTTATGGTGAAAGAATACAATGTTGGTACACTCCTTTCCTGATTTTAAACCATACAATATACACGTTCTACTCAAACAAATGCTTCTTGGTCTATGTTCAATTTTCTCATGAGTACAATTAACTGTTCTGAATATCTTTTCTTCACAATGTTATTCATAGGTTGTCATGATCCACATAGTTGATAGTCTTTGTATAGTCAATAAAGCACAAGAAAACATTTTTCTGGTATTCTCTGATTTCATCCAAGTTCCATTGGACATCAGCAATGATATCCCTACTTCCTAGTCCTCTTCTGAATCTGATTTAATTTTCTGGTAAGTCACAGTTGATGTACTATTGCAACTGTTTTTAAATTATCTTCAGCAAAATGTTGCTTGCATGTAATAATAATGATATTGTTTGATGATATCTGCATTCCTGTGGAATGGGCAAAATATGGATCTCTTACAATCAGTTGGCCAAGTAACCGTCTTCCAAATTTCTTGGCATAGATGAGTAAACACTTCCAGTGCTTTATCAGTTTTCAGAAAGATTTCAATTTGTATTCTATCAATTTCTGCAGGCTTGTTTTCACCAGTGCCTTCAGTGCAGCTTGGACTTCTCCTACTACCATTTGTTCTTGACCATATGCTAACTCTTGAAATGGCTGAGCATTGACCATTTCATTTTGGTAAAGTGATTCCATGTATTCCCTCAATCTTCTTTTGATGCTTTCTGCATCATTCAATATTTTGTCCAATGATGTTGTTGCTATTGTTAAGTGATGTTGAGTCGGTTCTGACTTATCGCAACTCTATACAGGGTTTCTGAAGCTTTAAATCTTTGAGGAAACAGAAAGCCTTATATTTATTTTGTGGTGCATCTGGAGAGCTTGAACTGTAGCCTTTGTGGTTCACAGTCGAGTTCTTACCATATGGAGCCACAGTGTGCCCATTTAGTCCATTGAATCCTTCAATATTGCAGGTCAAGACGCATTTTTTTTCTTCAGTGGTTTCAGCCTGAAAAATACTGAGCCTGTTCTTCCTTTTTGATTTTCTAACTCCAGGTATTTGCACATTTCATTTTCACACGACTTTCTCTTCTTGAACTGCCATTAGAAATTTTGTATTCAGTTCTTTTACTTTTTTATTTCTTCTACTTGTTTTAGCATCCCAATATTGGCATCTCTATGCAGGAAAGCAAGTTTCAGAGTCTCTTCTGACATCTGTTTTGGTCTTTTCTTTCTTTCCTGTCTTTTTAATGACTGTTTGTTTTCTTCCTGTATGATGTTCTTGATGTTAGCCCGCAACTCTTCTGATCTTTGGTCATTAGTGTCTAATGCATGAAATCTGCTTCTGAGAGGGTCTCTGAAT
>NW_006408932.1:609124-612455 GCF_000296735.1 Chrysochloris asiatica | reverse complement strand
ACTGTGTCTTCCCACATATGCATTCAAATGGATTCCTTTGTGTTCCATCTGATGAGGTTTATGTGTATAGCGATCTTTTATGTTCTTTTAAAACATAACAGCAATGAATAAATAATTAGTAAAATTCTATCATGTGATCTCCAAAATAATTTCTGTCACCAATGGCATATATATTTTTTTTACTATGAATCATTCCTCTTTGTTTCGAACCTTTGTATTCTAATCCACGTCTAATCAGCACATCTTGATTTCACGTTTGATAAATTTTAGATTGAAGAATGATACAATTTTTCAATATCATTATCACTGACTTTAGTAGTTGGTATGTATATTTGAATAGTAGTAGAATGAACTGGTCTTTCCTTTGGTGTTGGTAGTTATGTCCTATGTAATGGGTTCAGACTTATATTCACCTTTTATAGGATTTCAGAGGCTGTAAATCTTTATGGGATCAGAAAGGCTGAACTGTCTCCCACAGAGCAGCTGGTAGAATCAAGCTGCTGACCTTGTGTTTAGCGTTCCAACTTGTAACCCGCTATGCTACCTGAGCTTCTTGATCTCCCCTTTGTTGTTGTTAAGAGCCATAGAGTCGGTTCGGACTCACAGTGACTCTGTATAGGGTTTCTGAGGAGGGGCTGGTGAGTTTGAACCACTGATCTTGTGGTTCAAACTGATCTTTTAGTCAGTGTCTACCCTATAGTGCTACACCAGGACCCCTTTAGGTATATGAATATTATCTTATCACAAATAGCATTGGATTCCAAGGTAGATCTTGAAATGTTCATTTAGATGATGAAAACTTGCCATTACTCTCTTTAATTTGTCATTCCTGGCTTAGTAAACCATATAATTATCAAATTGGTAAATAACAGTCCATGTCAGTGCATTAATGCCAAGGATCTTTATTTGTCCCATTTCATTTTTGGCAAATTCTGATTTTCCAGATTCATACTTAACCCACTCCATGTTCCCATTATCAAAGGATACTTACATCTACTTTTCATTTTGAGTTGCTCCCCATCAGCAAACAAATTTCTTGAATGCTTTACTCCATTCACATCATCATGGTCAAATCAACTTTAAGGAGGCAGCTCTTCCTTAGTCATATTTTGATCACCTTTGAACTTGAGGGGCTCTTATTTACCTTGCAAAACAGTTAGATGAAATAATTGTAGCTATTATAGACAGAAAATTAACAATGGCATCAGTCATGCTTGTTTTGCTCTTATTAAGTAACATCGAGTCAGTTCCTACTCATAGTGACACTGTATCGGTTTTCTGAGGAACAGCTGGTGAGTTTGAACCGCTGCCTTTGCAGATCAAGCTGACCTTGCAGTCTAGTGCATTATCTCACAGAACCATGACAATAAATCCTGACTGACATCACACTCATCACACATTACATCTGAAGAAGTTAGTGTGATACCATCAGCATATGACATTTTTTTTAGTAGAACTATTTAAAATCTGACGTGATCACTACTATAACAGATGCTTTGAGAAGGCTTTGCCCCAGATCCTACCTATGTGTATTTGCTAAGAAAGAATCTTGTAGACAGCTAAATGCTGGTAAATATCACTAGCTGAATTAATGTTACAGGAATTTTTGATCTTTAGAAGCACTGGAAAATTCAGCTGACATTTTATCACACACTTTATTCTCTTTATTGAAAAAAAATGAAATTTTTCAGCAGTATGTGTGCTTTCTTTTACAAATTTTAATTTTTAAATTAATAATTCTTTCAAACCCTTCTCTAAGGAAGATAGAATATCCACTGAGTAGTATCCAATCTGTCTGGGCGGGGCTGATGAAAGGAAATGGGGATGGGACTCTTGTGGTACAATAGTGAATAATTGTTATCAGGACAGACTGTGAGGGTTGAAAATGTAAAGGTAGATGTTTGTTAGCAAAAGGAAGGGAGTGGTTGACTTTGCAATCCAGGATCAGAGGTCCCTGGGACCATCAAGGGAGAAGAGCAGAGTATGGGACCCTACCTAGAGATACAATGATGACAGAGATGGAAGCAGAGACAATGATGTGGAGAGATGGAGTGTCTGGTGACTCTAGACCCAGAGAGGAAGAGGGGTTGTGTGCTGATGACCAAAGGGCAGGCTTGCAGGGTATACCCTTTGGTTGTTTGATGATGCATGGAAGGGATTGTAATCATGGCAATGAAATGATATATGATAAGATAAATGTAAAGCTAATGTTCTCCCATGTAAACTATCACATAATTTATGATAAAACATTTTTTAAAATACAAAAAGAATTAGGAAGTAAAAAATAAATAAATGAAAAAATTATCTAAGGAATATATAAGATATAATATATTGTTGTTTTTGTTAAGTTGGTTTCAACTCATAGAGACCCTATGTAGGGTTTCTGAGGAATGGCTGGTGAATTTAAACCACTGACCTTGTTGTTCAATTCAACCTTGTAGTCCAGCACATTATTCCGTAACAGAACTCCATGTGATAAGATGTTGTTGTTAAGTGCTGTCGAGTTGATTCCGACCCATAGAGACCCTGTATAGGGTTTCCAAGGAGCTGCTGGTGAGCTTGAACCACCGACCATGCAGTTCAAATGACTTTGCAGTCTGATGCATTAGCCCACAGTGCCACACCAGGACTCCTATGATACATTAGGGTGTTTCAAAAATTTTGTAGACAAATGGAATGCAAAGGTAATTAAATTTTTCCATGAGCTTTTTCCTTTAGCAGTACAATATTGTTGTTTAGTGCCTTTGAATTTTTTCTGACTCACAAAAACCCTTTATAGGGTTTCCATGGAGTGGCTGGTAAGTTTGTAAAGCACCTTTGAATATATATCTTAGTTTTTACTGTGTTATAATACTGATATACAGCTATGTTATTTAAACAATTGCTATTTCCTGTTAGATTGATAGGTGCCACTGAGTCATTTCTGACTCACAGTGACCAGATATACAATAAAATGAAACAAGTCCAGCCCTCCACCTTCCTTACAATTGTTATTTCATTCAAGCCTATTATTCAGTCACTTTGTCAGTCCATTTTCTGTCATTTTTACTAATTTTTAAAATCCCTATGTTGTGTGAGTTGCCCACAAGGTCCATTTGAACTGCCAGGTCAGCAAGTTAAATTCATCAGCTGCTCCTCAGAAACCCTATACAGGGTTGCTATGAGTTGGAACCCACTTGATGGCACTTAACAATAACAACACCATTGCATAAGCACTGGACAACTCACACATGGTTGGTGGTTCAAATCTACCAATGACTCCTTGAAAACCCTATACTGTACAAGATCTTTATGAGTCAGGACTGATTCTACGGCACTGAACAGTAACAAT
>NW_006408932.1:605181-606549 GCF_000296735.1 Chrysochloris asiatica | reverse complement strand
GTATATTTACCACAATAAAAAAAAAATTAAGAAAAACAAAAAGCTAGCAGCAAAAAGTAGATATTGGACTTTGGGCTATAAATGTTTTATTCCTAGGATAAAACAATGAGCAAAATCAGATATAGCTCACATCTCAAAGAAGTGCAGCATTTAAGGAGAAAAAATATTAATGTAACTAATACATATGAAATTGTAACTGTAGAAATTGCATAGTAAGCATATATGAGCATGAGAGCTTATAACAAACAACTTGGCCTGATGTGAATGTTCAGGGAACGTTTCCCTAAAGAAACAACATTTGAGTTGACCTCTGACAACCAGTAGAAAGCCACTACATGAAGAGAGATAGATGGATGAAAGACAAGAGCATTCATGGAGGAGGACGTCACATGCAAGAAACTAAATTAAGGCTAATGTGGCCTGAGATTTATGAGTAAACATGACAGAAGCTTAGTCAAGTGTTGAGACCAAAGGAAGATTAGTATAACACACTGAAGATTTAATTTTCTTTTGGCTGAGACCATAGGAAATCAAAATTTAAATATTTAAAGAGGGAAAAATATGAACAGAATTTCTATTTTGAAATCTTGCTTCAGTTTTCATTTAAAGAGTTGATCTAAGAGGTCACAAGAGAGAAAGCTGGAGTACATGTAAGAGACTAGTCTCATATTCCAGGTGTTCTATTGATTTGTTAGTCTATCAATCACAGAGCATTTTGAATTTTAACAGGATAAAACAACAAGCATTTTTATTAAGTTTTGATTTTGTGAGAAGAAAATTTGGACAAGGCACAGGCAGTGTGGTTTGTCTGTGTTCTATATCTGATGTCTCAATTGGAATGTCAAGAATCACTGTGGGTGACCCCTTTGGCTGAGATCTGAAATCCTTTGAGAGCTGCTACACTGACATTTTATCTAGGAATAACTTGGAGGTTGTTGACCAGAGCAACTATGCATGACCTTTTCAGTTGGATTTGGCCTAAATTCAAGGTGGCAGATTTATCTCAGTTGAACTTTTTACATGGTGGCTTAGGATTTCAAGTGTGAACTCCAAGTATGAAATCTAAGTATGCATTTTTTCCCAACAAACAAGAAGTTGTACAATCTTTTTTAGTTCTTCTCTTAGAAATAATGTAGCATAATTTCTTCCCAATTCTATATATCAAGGAGTTCTGGTATGGCACTATGGGTTAATGTCCTGAATGGCAAAATCTGTTTAAAATCACAAGAATGGAGGTTCAAGCTCTCCAGCTGCTCCTTGGAAACCTTATACAGGGTCACTATGCGCTGAAACCAACTCAACGTCACTTAACACCAACAACAACACACAATATATCAAAGGTTCACAAATTCAACCAAATTCCAAAGA
>NW_006408932.1:598505-601990 GCF_000296735.1 Chrysochloris asiatica | reverse complement strand
ATCTGTTCCTTAGATTATCTCTAAATTTATGTGAGATACGTTCAAGATCATATTTTGGCTCTTGTGGACTTGTTTTAATTTTCTTCAGGGTCAGTCTGAACTTGCATATGAGCAATTGATAGTGCGTCCCACAGTCTGCCCTTGTTCTTGTGTTGGTTGATTTTATGAAGCTTCTCCACAGGCCCTTTCCACAGATGTAGTCAGTTTGATTCTGTATATCCCATCTGACAAGGTCCATGTGCATAACCTTCTTTTAAATTGTTTTTAAAAGTCTTTGCAATGAAGAAACCATTGCCCTTGCGAAATTCTCTCACGTGATCTCCAGCATCATTTCTATCACCAAGACCATATTTTCCAATGACTGATCCATCCTTTATGTTTCCAATATTTGCATTCCAAGCACCAGTAATTATCAGTACGTCTTTATTGCATACTTGATCAATTTCAGACTGAGGAAGTTGGTACAATTTTTTCAATTTCATTATCACTGGTTTTAGTGGTTGGCACATAAATTTAAATTATGCTTGTATTAACTGGTTTAATATTATCCTATCATAGATAATGTTGTACTTCAAGATAAATCTTGAAATATTCTTTTTTATAATGAATATGACACCTTTCCTTTTCAATTTGTTATTCTTAGCATAGTACACCTCATGACTGTCAGATTCAAAATCAGTAATACTAGTCCATTTCAGTTCACTAATGCCTAGGATATCAATGTTAATGTGTTTCATTTCACTTTTGACACCTTCCAATTTTCCTAGATTCATCTTTCATACATTCCATAATCTTATTATTAATGATTTTCACAGCTGTTTATCCTCATTTTGAGTTTTATTCATCATCAAATGAAGGTCCTGAAAGCTTACTACATTAGTGCCATCATGGTGATGAACCTTACGTTGAAGAGGCAGCTCTTCCCTTGTTGTATTTTGAGTGCCTTCCAACCTCTTCTGACACTGTATATATCTGAAAATATTCTGGTGCTCTTCATCATGTTTCCATATTCAATATTCTGGTGTTATGTGACAGTGTTCCATCGCTATTTATAAAGTTTTCAGTGATTAAACATTTGTGACTATTCAGTCTCTCATTCTTCCTAGTCTACTTTGCTCTAGAAGCTCAGCTGAAATCTCTTCATCTTGGGTGACTCTAATGATATTTAAAATACTGATGGAATAGCTTACAGTATCAAAGCAACACCAAGTCACCACAGAAGAGTGGTAGATTTCTGTCATGTTGTTAAGTGTCTTCAAGTCAGTCCCAACCCCTAGTGACCCTGTATAGGATTTCTGAGGAGTGACTGGCGAGTTTGGACTGCCAACGTTATGTTTCAAATCAACTCTGCAGTCTAGTGCATTAAACCGCAGTACCACACCAGCACTAAATAACTTAGATATTTAAAGAAAGAATTTTCTGAGTCCCAGCCTTCCACACAAAGAATCAGTCTGGGAAATCTACTGAGCCGAAAACCAAAGTCATTTCTTAGGAAAATGAATAATTGCTTAGCGTCTGAACCAATTTCCAAGGTTTAGAACAAAGAACTGCTGAAAATCTACATAGTGGGGAAGTACTGAACCATAATAAAAAATAAATTAGAACATGCAACTGACTGAATTTCCAGATTGTTAAAAGCCAATGATAGTTAAGTACTTACCATTCTTCCTGTTTCTGAATGATGGTGTCTATAATTTATGCCTGACTTAACATTATATGTTGAAAGTATAGAAATAAGTAACTTGTCTCTTTTGCTCATTCTTCAAATTGAGGGCAATTGATTATTTGCAGATTTGCTCTCCAGATGGTTTGTTGGCTCCTAAATTAGATAATTATATCCTGAATTTGAGATGATGACTGGACTTAAGATGATGGCATAATAAACATATATTTGGGAAGATAGAATGCAGTCCTGGTGTGGCACTGTGGGTTAATGCACTGGACTGCAAAGTAGGTTTGATCCACAAAATCAGTGGTTCAAACTAACTAGCAGCATCTCAGAAATCCTGTACAGGATTGCTGTGGGTTGGAACCAATTCAATGGCAATTAACAACAATAAGAGAGAGTCTATTTTGTAAATAGAATGTTTAAGAATTTTTGTGGCTATAGGGAAGAGTTCTATTTTGCAAAAGAGGACATCAACAAAATCTCTGATTTTGTGTCTTCTGCTATGTGATCCTATAAACTAGGAGAGTTTGTTTCATCATCACAGTGTGTCTGGGTAGGCCTGGCCTTGATACTATTATCAACAGAATGCAACAAAAATAATGCTGTTTTATTTCCAAGTCTAAAATTGCACTTTGAGCTTTGAATATACTCCCCATGTTGAGAAACATGTCAAATGGAAGGGTCATTAGACTGCACTTTACTTTCTAGATCTAACTCAATTCTGAGTTAACAGTTTGCATCAACTGCTAGACATGTGAGTTTGTCATCTTGGACACTAGATCCCAAAGAAGAAGGCAGATGTCTCCAAATATTGTTTGTCTGCCATTTTATGCTATTGTTAAGTGCCATCAAGTCAGTTTTGACTCATAGCAACCCTGTATAGGGGTTCTGAGGAGTGATTGGTGAGTTTGAATCTCTGGCCTTGTGGTTAGTCATCTAGTGTTTATCCTACATTTCCACACCAGGACCCCACCACTGTATGCATAACATTAAAGAAGAATTACCTGGTTTATCCCAGCCATTTCACAAAACTAGGAGAGATCATTTCAAATTTTTGTTAAATTTAATTAAATGTTAGCTTAATTTGTTTCATAAAAATGGATAATCAGAATATTAATTAATCTAAAAATTGGTCGCTTATTATTACGTGGCTCAGAAACTCAACTAATCAGAAGTTATTTGCAGGATAAAGTGCTATAAATGAACAACATTTTAAAATATTTTATTATATCATCAAAGTCATTAAAATGAAGGTAAAGGATTGTCAAACAAAGAAATAGACCATAGGTATTATGGGTCATTTAAGACATTTAGCTTAATTACATGTGATGAAAGTTACTGCATTGCTGGTTAAAATAAGACCATCATCAGTTATATTTCCGTACTTAAAATATAATTTGACAAATATTTTCCTAAAAGAGTAAGAAAGACTAATGGTTCAAAGATTCCATCAGTCTGCCATTTTAAAAAATGACTTGACCTTCTACCAATAAAGTTCACTTATTGAGACTCCTACCATCAATATTCTGATTAATTTTCATGATATCACATCTTTGACAGCCTTATGAGCTTTGTGCAGCAGTTGTAACCCTGGATCTGCTAGTGAAGCAGTGAGCAGTGAAAAATTGCATTGAAATAGATAACCATAGAATTTTATGAATTAGGGTTCTCCAGATACTGTGACAATAAAATAGAGTATAGAAACAGAGAGCATGTTGAATCGACAATACAAACTCAACTCTTCTTAATAGTCCCTTTTGTTTCAAAAGTTGATAGATTTTTTTTTATTAATCTCCCACATTATCTAATGACAAAT
>NW_006408932.1:594955-598405 GCF_000296735.1 Chrysochloris asiatica | reverse complement strand
TATATATTAATATATACATATATGGGAGTGTGGTGACTGCATATGATTAAGCACTGGACTGTACACCACAAGGTTCACAGTTCAAGGCTGTCAGTTGCTCAAAGGAAGAAAAATGAGGCTTTCTGCTCCTGCAAAGATATAAAGCTACAAAAATTCTATACAAGGTCGGTATGACTTGGAACTGATTCATTGGCATTTAACATATATGAAGTATAATGTAAAACATCCTATCTTCTAATAAATGTTTCTTTCTTTTTGTGTCAATTATATTATATGCTTTATTACTTTTTCCATTAGAGGGACTTTAATGAAAATTTTAGAACCACTGGCTTAAGGTAAATATGAATAAAAGTAAAATGTTTGTTAAAAGAAAGTAAATGTAAAAGTTAGAATGATAAATCTGAAATATAAATTGAAGATAAATTATTATAGGAGAACAAAGGCAGGTTTGCATGGGCTAAGTGGGACATATGTAAATAATGATTTATGTACAACCTTGAAACAACAGGGCTCTGGGATACAGGGATTGAGTAATGGTTTGAATGGGCAAAATGGGGGAAATAGTGTTAAAATGCCTGGCTGTCTTTTGAATGTTGGTTTCCCTGGTATACCACTATAAAATAGACACTTGAGGGGGAGAGAAAGGAATAGCCAAAGCTATCACCATAGAAAGCTTGTAAGTCTGCCTTCTTCCTATAACTGATTATTGTTGTTGTTATATGCTGTGGAGTCAGTTTAACTCTTAGTGACCCTGTACAGGGTTTCCAAGGCTGTAAATCTTTACGGGAGCAGAAAACCTCATCTTTCTCCTGTGGAACAACTGGCAGTTTTGAACTGCTGACCCTCAGGTTAGCAGCCCGATTTGTAAACACTACACTACCAGAGCTCCTGGCTACAACGTACCCAGTGAATGAAGCTTCCTGCAGAACCTCTGCATTTCATAAGACCATAAGTGGAATTATGAGCCCCAGCCAGAATCTTCTTAGGTGGGAAATTTCCACTTCTAAGGACAAGCAGTCCACCCAGGAGCAGCTAGAAGAAAAGAAGATTCTTCCTGAAAGAAAGACCCACAGGAAAAATACTAAACAATAGTGGCAGTCCAACTGACTGCTACAAGAACAAGCAAGTTGCTCACCCAGGAGACATCAAAGCAAGTGGTCGAGTCTGCTCAGGACAAACCCCCTTCCAAGACTAAGACTCAATGGGAATACATGAGTAGACATGTTCTCTGACTAGTAAACATATTGATCACCGATAAGGTGAAGTGAGGGAAAAACAGCTATGAAGCTTTGAGCTAAGCCCTACCATGTTCAATAAACTCCTGTGAAACCAGGCGGAGACCTGATTGGCCAGAGGTATGGCAAAACCTAGGAACTTCTGGACCCAGAGTCAGTGACATAGCCACAGTGGACGAGAGTGGAGAGTGAAGCATCCAGCTGATAAGAGAGGGCATATACACAAGAACACCCACAGTTGCAGATAATGCCCACTTGACAAGGCTTCAGTGGTTGGATGATCAGAACTCAACTAGAAGAAGAAAGAAGAGGAAAAAAAGAGTATTCTGATACAATTTGATGAACTTGACCTATACCTATGGATGCAGTAGCTCAAAAGAGGGAACAAATCTTTACAGCGAGGATCATTCCCACCCCCTCCGTACACAGAGTAGACAGGGATGGGCAACTTGGACATGGGGTACCCAAAATGGGGGGGGGGCTACAAAGGCAAGAAGTGACTGGCTTACAAGCTTTCAAGAGGGAGCCTAGATCCAGAGGGCATGGAGGGATGTAAAATCTCCACTGAGTAGTATCCAATCTTTCCGAGCAGGGTTGATGGAAGGAGAGGGCGATTGCACTCTTGTGGCACAATAATGAATAATTGCTATCAGGACTGACTATGAGGGTTGCAAATGTAAAGGTAGCAAAAGGAGGGGAGTGGCTGACTTTGTAGTCCAGGAGCAGACATTCCTGGGATCATCAAGGGAGAAGAGCAGAGTGCATCTGGGGACTCTAGACCCAGAGAGAGAGAGGGACTGTGTGCTGATGACTGAAGGGCAGGCTTGCGGGGTATAACCTTTGGTTGTTTGATGATGCATGGAGGGGATTGTAATCATGGCATTGAAATGATATACGATAGAAAGAATGTAAAGCTAATGTTCTCCCATGTAAACTATCACATAATCCACAATAAAACATTGTTTTTTTAATTATTGAAGTTCTTGCAGTCTAAAAATTTGAATTTTTCTCAATATGTAAAAAAAAACAGTTATTTTATAAGGCAGTTTGGTCAGCGAACTTTAGAGGTTAGAATTGTATAATTGGTAGGTTTATTATGATGAGATTATGCTAAATGTCTCATTTAAGAAGCAGGGAAGAGAATATTTGGAGCAGTATAGCCATTGTTGTTGTTGTTGTGTGCTGTTGAGTCAATTCAGACCCATAGCGATCCTGTATAGGGTTTCCAAAGAGCAGCTGGTGAGCTTGAGCCACCAACCTTGCAGTTCAAATGGCTTTGCAGTCTGAGGCATTAGCTCACAGTGCCACACCAGGACTCCCAGGATAGCCATAGAAGGGGTTCAAATATCAATGCAAAGAAAGTAGAGAAAAAGAAAGGGGGAGGGAGAGAAGATAAAGAAAGGAAGGTTAAAGGTGGAACACAAAGAAGGCAGAAAGAAAAGAAAAAGAGAAAGGACTAAAATAAAAGAAAATATAAAATATATGTTTAAATGGTATCATTTCCAAATATTATTAGGACAAATATTGCTCCTTGAACAGCTATATAGTGAAGTTATTTTTTTTTAAATGGAGAGATACTCCTGACATGTACCAGAAATGAAAAATCTAAATGCACCTTCATTTTGCTTTTTAACATACTACCTGATCAATTTTTAAGCGCTGTCCCTTCAGTATATGGTTTCTGAGGAGGAGCTGACTGATCTTGTGGTTAACAGTTCAATACTTACCTTAGAGTGCCATATCAGGACTCTCTCTATATTAAAACCTTTATCCTAAGTTGCTACATTCAAACCTTTCCTTGAAATCTCCTCCAGTTCATAGACTCTGCATTTGCTTTTATCCTACTTTGCATGGGCTCCCCAGTGTAATTCCTCATCTATTTTAAATATTGCCTCTTCCTTTCAGTCCCAGCTCTGGGTGCAATAACTTACTGCACTAGATTCTGCTATTTCCATCATCAAGTCTCCTCTAGAATCAGAGACTTTATCTGATTATAGTCTTCCCTGTTATCCTTTCAATTCAGATATTTTCACTATTAGCATATCTCTGCATTCAATCTATTCTATTTACATAACTGGGAAAATCTTTGCTAGACTTCTCTTTTAGAATAAGGATAAACACTATGGCACTGTGGGCCTATGCGTCAGACTGCAAAGTCATTTGAACTGCAAGGTCAGTGGTTCAAGCTCACCAGCTGCTCCTTGGAAACCCTTTA
>NW_006408932.1:584281-593509 GCF_000296735.1 Chrysochloris asiatica | reverse complement strand
CAGGTTCCTCAAGATCACATTTAAGTGTTCCAGGATGCTCATACTTCACAATGTTGTCCATAGCTTGTCATGATTCACAAAATCGAAAGCCTTTGTGTAGTCAATAAAGCCCAGGTAAACATCTTTCTGGTATTCTTTGCTTTCAGCCAAGATCCATTGGACATCAGCAATGAATGATATCCTTTGTTCCATGTTCTCTTCTAAATCTGGCCTGAACCTCTGAAAGTTCTCTGTTAATGTATGCTTGCAGCTGGTTCTGTATTACCATTAGTAAAACTTTACTCGCATGGAATATCAAAGCTATTGTCCAATGACTTCTGCATTTCATTGGGAATGGGCACACGTATAGGTCTCTTCTAATCAATTGGCCAGATAGTTGTCTTCCAAATTTCTTGGCAGAGATGAGTGAGTGTCTCTAGTGCTGCCTCACTTTGTTGAAAGATTTCAATATGTATTCCATCAATTCCTGGTGCCTTGTTCTTTGCCAATTCCTTCAATGTATCTTGGACTTCTTCATTCAGTAATATTGGCTCTTTCCTCTTGAACTGGTTTAATATCGACCATTTTCTTTTTGTACAGTGACTCTGTATAATCCTTCCATCTTCTTTTGATGCTTTCTGCATTGTTCAATAATTTGCCCAGAGAGTCCTTCAATCATGAAATTCAAGGCTTGATTTTTTTCTTCAGTTTCCTCATCTTGACAAATGCTCAGTGAGTTCTTTCACTTTGTTTTTCTAACTCTAGATATTTGCACATTTCGTTATAATGTTTGACTTTGTCTTCTTGAGCTGACCTTTGAAACTTTCTGTTCAGCTCTTGTACCTCCTCATTTCTTCCATTTGCTTTAGCATCTCTATGCTGGAGAGCAAGTTTCAGAGTTTACTCTGACATCCATTTTGTTCTTTTCCTTCTTTCTTGTCTTCGTAATAAATTTTTGCTTTCTTCTTATATGATGTTCTTGATGTTATCCCACAGCTTTTCTGGTCTTCAGACTTTAGTGTCTAATGTTTCAAATCTGTTCTTCAGATGATCTTTAAATTCAGGTTTTGTATTCAAGGTCATATTTTGGCTCTCTCGGACTTGTTTTTGTTTCTTCAACTTCCTTTCGAATTTGCATATGAGCCATTTATGGTTTGTTCCACAATCTGCCCCTGGCCTTGTTTTGTCTGATGATATGGAGCTTTTCATCTGTCTCCTTCCACAGATGAAGTCAATTTGACTTCTGTGTATTCCATCTGGTAAGATCCATGTGTCTAGTTGTCTATTTTGCTTTTTAAGGCAATAGATGGCAACATACATTTGAACTATAAGGTCAATGATTCAAACCCACTATTCACTCATTGAAAACCTTATACAGAGTTACTATAAGTTGAAATTTACTAGACAGAAATTAACAATAAAAAACTTTTAATTTAAAGATATCTAATACCAGCCGCTCTGCGGGAGAAAGATGAGGCTTTCTACTCCCGTAAAGATTTACACCCTCGGAAACCCTGTACAGGGTCGCTATGGGTCGGACCCGACTAGATGGCACTTAACAACAACAACAACAACAAGATAGAAAAGACATTGGGATATTTTGATACAAATATTTTTATATTTAAATTTCAGAAGTTTATTTTTTTTCGATAGAATCTCAAATTTTACATTAAAATTTGAGCAGCTACTCATACAAAATATTGCAAATATAAAAACTGAATTACCACATTATAAGTAACATCATCAGACTGTGGAGCAGATCATGAATTTCCTATATGCAAGCTAAGGCTAAAGGTGAGGAAAATCAAAACAAATCCACTAGAGACAAAATATGACATGGAACACATCCCACCTGCATTTAGAGACTATCTTATGACCAGATTTCATGCATTAGGTAAGAATGACCTAAGAACAGAAGAGCTGTGGGAAGACATTAAGAACATCATAGAAGTAGAGAGCAAAATGTCAATAAGAAAACAGAAAAGAAAGAAAAGACTAAAGTGAATGACAGAAGAGATTCTGAAACTAGCTTTCCAGTGTAGAGATGCTAAAGTGAATGGAAGAAATGAGGAAGTCAAAGAGCTGAACAGAAAGTATCAATAGGCAACCTGAGAAGACAAAGTCAAGTTTTGTAGTGAGATGTTCAAAGTCCTGGAACTAAAAAATCAAAATGGAAGAACATGCTCAGCATTTCTCAAAATGAGAGAAATGAAAAAAAACAAAAAATCAAATCTCAACTTGCAATATTAAAAGATTCTATGGACAAAATATTGAATGATGCAGAAAGCATCAAAAGAAGATGGAAACTATAATACAAAGTCACTGTACCAAAAAAAAATTGTCAATGGCCAACCATTTCAAGAAGCAGCGTATGATCAAGAACTGATGGTACTGAAAGAAGCAGTCCAAGTTACACCAAAGGCACTGTCTAAAAACAAGAGTTTTATTGACAGAATAAAACTAAAATTTTCACCAAACTGACATAGCACTAGGGCTCTCACTTCATCTATCCCAAGAAATTTGGAAAATTCTGGTCAACCAGTAGGAAGAGATCCATACTTGTGTTCATTAAAAAGAGAGGTGACATATGGAATGTGGCAATAACTGAATAATACTACTGATATCACATGCAAGGAAAAATTTTTAGAAGAAGATTAAAAAATGGCTGCAATAGTACATCATCAAGTAACTGCCAGACATTCAAGCTGAATTCAGTAAAGGACATGGAACTTGGGATATTTTTGCTGACATCAAACGGATCTTGGCTGAAAGCAGAGAATATCAGAAAGATGGTTGCTTGTGCTTTACTGACTATGCAAAGACTTTCAACTTTGTGGATCATGACAAGCTATAGACAACATCTTGAAAAATGGGTAATACAAAGCATTTAATTATATTCATAAGGAACATATCCATAGACTAAAAAGGCAGTCATTGGAGCAAAAAGAGGAAATACTGAGTGGCATAAAGTCAGGAAATGTGTAAGCCAGAACTGTATTATTTCAACATATGTATTCAATGTATGCTGAGCAAATAATCCAAGAAGCTGAAATATGAAGAAGAACATAGCAACAGGATTGGAGGAAGACACATTAGCAACCTGGAATAGGTAGATGATAATCTTTCTCTCTGAAAGTGAAGAAGATTTAAAATATTTGCTGATGAAGATCAAAGATCACAATTATTAGTACGGATTGTTTCTCAATGTAAAGAAAACAAAAATCCTCACAAATTAGCCACAAATTAACATCAAGATAAATGGAGAAAATATTAAAGTTGTTAAAGACTTCATTTTGTTTAGATTGGTAATCAACACTCATGAACACAGCAGCCAAGGAATCAAATAACATATTGTATTAGGCAAATCTGCTACCCAAGACCTCTTTAAAGTGTTCAAGAGCAAATATATCCTTTTGAGGACTAATGTGCACCTGAACCAAGCCAAGGTACTGTGAGAAACCTCATATGTATGTAAAAGTTGGTTGGACAATGAGTAAGGAATAACATAAAAGAATTGATGCATTTGAATTTTGATTCTGGAGAATACTGAAAGTACCATGGACTGGCAGAACAATCAACAGGTCTATGTTAGAAGTACAGCCAGGGTGCTCCTTCGAAGCCAAGATGATGAGACTTCATCTATCATTCTTTGGCTATAGTAACAGGAGGTACATGTTCCTAGAAAAGGATATCATGCTCAGTAAAGTGGAGGCTAAGAAAAAAAGAAGACCCCCAATGAGACGGATTGGTTCAGCAGCAGCAACAATGGGCTGAAATGGAGTAACAATTGTAAGGATAGAGCAGGACCTGGCAGGGTCATTATGAGTCAGAACGGACTCAACAGCCCCTAACAGCAATAATAAAGTAATGTGTGTAATGTAACAGTTAACGTTTATAAAGGTAGTGCAGTCACTCTGTAGGGTAAGCACTGGACTGCAAACCACAAAGTCAGTAGTTCAAGCTCATAGTGGCTCTGTGGGAGAAAGATGAGTCTTTCTGCTCGCACCAAGATTTACAGCCTTGGAAACCCTATTTATGGTCCCTATGAGTTAAACTGACTTAAGGGCATTTAACAACCAAAGCAAATAATAATATGGAAAATGAAGATACCTTACCGTATGATTCTGCAATAAAATTTAAATATAACTCAGATCGTTTCAAATGAGAATTCTTGTCATAAAAAAGGTAACAGTAACATGATAAATCAAATTATTCAGTAAATCAAACTAGGGATAATTAACTCAGCTGAACGATCTAAGATCACTGAATTTGTGACCAATGTGTCCGTATCAACTTAATTTGAAAATAAAGCTTTGGGATTCTGAAATTTCTACTCTTTTTATATCACAAAAGAAAGTATTTGGGGCCTGAAGCTGAATGATTCCACAAAAATAATGGTTGTAATTTCAGTGTTACATGTTTACAGGACAAGAGTAGAAAAGTTTTTGGTGCAGTGAAACTTTGCCTAGTTCATTACCTGTAAATATTTTTCCCACAGAAATTATTGACAATAATTTTGAAAACTCACCATGTGCTGATACAAAATAGTTACATAACTGATCAGAACAGAGAGTGTTAATTTTTTTCCCCAGAGTAAATGTAGCAAGAGATAGAGGAAGACAGTATTTACCAGACGAGGGCAGCAGAGGGACATAGTACAGGTAAAGGACAGGTCAGGTTGGGCTGTCACTAATAATCCAAATTGAAGAAATTGAACTTCAAAAGTTTAGGCAGTAAGATTAGATGTAAATGAGAATTTGAATCAGTGATGATAGTGTCCAGGTTAGCTTGGGAAAGAATAAGTTTAGCCCTTTTTCACCATAATCTCTGTTACTCTATTTTTTAATTTAAATATGAACAAATTTCTTAAAATGAATTTTATTTATAGTTCTACACAAACACTTCTTGAGTTAGTTTCTTATGGATAGCTTTCTATCTCTCCATAGAAATTCTGAAGTTCCCAAATGCACTGTTTTGTATAAAGATTGAAATAAATTATTATACAAGTGTCATTAACTAAGGACAAAAAATGAACACGAATGTCAGAAGAGATAGAAAAAACTCCATATAAACTATTTAATCTACAGATACATTTCCCTTTTAATTGGAGATCTTTGCCTACATTTGAATTGTCTTCATTCTTAGAAAAAGGTCATGGTAAATTTAAGATATATACTTCAATTCAATTCTAATATTTATTAAACACTTAATGTTTACTTGATTAATGTTAATTTTTTCTTTCCATTCCCTCTCATTCTATCATGATGTATTAATAGTTATGTACCTCCATTGGACTAAGATTTTGTCATATGTTTTAAAATTTGGTAGTTATGTACCTCCATTGGACTAAGATTTTGTCATATGTTTAAAAAAAAAAAAAATTTGTTGTTTTTATTGTTAAGTGCAGTCAAGTCAGTTCTGATTTATAGCGAGCCTATATAAGGTTTCTGAGGAGTGACTGGTGAGCTTGAACTACCAACCTTGAGATTCAAAAGGCCTTGCAGTCCAGCACATAAACCCACAGTTTAGTGGTACTGAATTAGGAGTGGTGGTGATGGTGGTGGTGTTGGTGGTGATTATGTGCCATGAAGTCGGCTCTGACTCATAACAACCTTGTATAGGGATTCAGAGACTAAATCTTTACGGAAGCAGAAAGCCTCATTGTTCTTCCCTGGAGCAGCTGGTAGATTCAAACTGCTGACTTTGTGGCTAGCAGCTTAGCTCAGAATCCACTATGCTATCAGAGCTCTTTGAATTGGGGGCTGTTGTACATTTTAATTTTTGTTGTTTCATGTTTATCATCCCAAATTATTTCAAAATGACTTTTTCTTCCCCCTTTTCCAGGAGCAATAACAAAGCATTGAATTTCTATTTCACATGTATTTAACTAGACGTCAATAGACCCTAAATTTACTCAAATCATAATTTAGAAAGCTCTGTGAGTAATGGGGAATTTTAATGTGGTGCTGTAGGATAAGCACTAAACTGCAAGACCAGTGTCTTAAACCCACCAACCACTCCTCGGGAACCCTATACAGGATTGCTATGAGCCAGAAGTGACTCAAGGACACTTAACAGGAACAACAGTAACATGAAGAATGGACATTATGCATGTTACAAATTTGAATCATTAAATCATACTACTCTTAGTATTGCAGTGAAAATTTATCTTATTAGAAGAATATTATAAGCATATGAAAACATGTATTAGTGTTCAAACTATCACTGCATACTTTTAAAATAACTAAAATAATTTTTAAATGTGTATTGGTTTTTTGATTTGCTATGATTTTCTGCAGTATAATAATCTTGCATCATAATTTAAACACTAATAATTGTGGTTTACTCAGTATTACAAAACTATTATATAACTATTGAAAGAAGTATATTGACACAGGTGGTTACCACCTAATCCACAATGTCTCCCTTTCTTCTAAAGCAAACACATACACACACCTTGATTTGTTTTTGCAGTGATCAAAAAAATAATCCAGTTCCTAGCTTTCCTTACAATTGGGAGTGGCTAAGTAACTCAATACTAGCTCATAATAAGTCATCGAAACTATTAGTGATAACTTCCAAAAAAAAATCTTGTAAACAATAATGACCTCAGTTCACACACCTCTTCAGTGCTTTGCCCTCCTCACTTCCTCCTGACTAGATTATGGGAGCTTCCTGATCCAGCCGAAACAACTGAGAATGAAAGATGGAGCAACTGTCTGTGGTTTAAAGTTAAAATCCTGATATGTGTATGTTATTCCTGGGTTTGTGCATTGATCTCCAGAACCTAAGGATGACATAAATATTAAGCTGAAATACAGATTTGAGAGCTTTTTGCATTTCTTTTACATGTTACCATGGTGTGTAAATTACTGTATTGGTGAAAAGCATGAAGAGAGAAGAAAGGAGAATTTGAAAAGTTAATATCTAGGAGTCAGGCAGTGAAAGAGTAAGAAAAAATATGAATAGTACTCTTTTGTTTGATTGCAGTACTGTATGTCTTTGATTGTTTTGTGTCCTAAGATATTATTTATTGTTCATAAAGGCATTGTTTTTATTACCCATAGGGCTGAAATCTTTTTATTTTCTAAATCTTATTTGGGATGTGTGTCTCATTTGTTTCCTATTTATTAAATAATATGAGCATTAGCAGTTATTATTAATCCCCTGAACTTATTTGCCAACATATTTATAATTTAAATAGAATTTCTTTGGTACAATTAAATAAATATATTACTGCCTTTCATTTTAATAAAATATACACTTACTAAGTTACTTATTAAATATTTAGCTATAAAATTTAGTCTATATTATTACTTTCTAAGTATATATCTTTTGCTCAGATAATGTGACATGTAGTATCAAATCTTTTGCTTGAAATGTATTAAAGTGCTTTTGTAATTAATTTTATAATCAGTTTCCTGGTTGAATTCTCTGTTCTGAAAGTTTTTGCATGTGATAATTTAATCTTACTAATTATATTGGTAAAGAAATCACCGTGTTCTTACTTATCCTACTATATGAGTGCTATGTGAAAATTTCTGTCTGCAGTGTTTCCACTATTACTCCAACTAAATAAATTAATGCATTGGAGTACTTCACCATATGACAGACTTAGGCTAATAAAGTCTAAGGAGAATTTTTTAAAGGTAGAAGACAGACAGGAGATTTAACAGAAACTATTGATTTATCTCTGTAATGTTCATCTACTACTACAAGAACAAAGGAGCTCTGGTAGTGTTGTGGTTACGAATCAGGCTGTGAACCACAAGGTTAGCAGTTCAAAACTACCAGCTGTTCCATGGGAGAAAGATGAGGCTTTCTGCTCCCATAAAGATTTACAGCCTCAGAAATCCGGTACAGGTAGCTATGTGTCGGAAGTGACTCCACGACACACAATCACCACCACCACCACTACAAGAACAACACTATTCCAGAAGTTATTCTGTCTGTCTCCACTTAGGGTGAAAATTGTCACATTGTCCCCAGTGGACATGTAGCATGAATGAAGATAATCCCAATTACATCATTTACCCTATGGGAATAGGATATGTAAGAGAACATGAAGCATAATTAAACCATAGGCAGAAGGAAAGAAAGAATGAGATGACTCCAGTATTCAGGAGAGAATATGAGCAGCCAATACAACTTTGGTGTTCTTCAACAGCAAGGGTATTATTCAATGACTGTGCATAGAGAAGAAGACGAGAAAAGCAGATATTGAGGTTTGAGCACCCCAACACTATGAAATCTGGAAGATGAAGCTGTTATTAAATGGCATTGAGTCAGTTCTGTTTCATAGCAGCCCTGTATAGGGTTTCCAAGGAGCATCAAAATCACAGAAGTCATTTTAATAAAAAGAGTATCAAAGAGAAGCAGAATGTCAGCTGGGTGAAATGCTTTGATAGGTCAAATAGAAATGACAAATGACCATAGAATTTAGTAACTTGGAAATCATTGATGAGCTTAACCAGAAAACTTGTTGCAGAGTGGTGGAGATAAAGTTATGCTTGGAGATGGAAAGGAAGAGTTGGAGACATCAGAAACAGATAACAGTTTTGCGTAGTACAGCAAACAGAAGCAAATTAAAACAAAACAAAACAAAAAGTGGGAAAAATGTGATAAGAAAAAAAGGAGTTTTTAAGAGAGGAAGAACTTCAGAATATTTGATTGTTAAATAAAAGTGGTTGAGAACAGAGTACACGTTAAAAATATAGGAAATAGGATAAATGTTGAAAAGATGTTCCTGAGAAAGTGAAAGTATACGGATTATAGTGCAAAAAGAGAGATTCTTGAGCAAATAATATAGCTGGTGAATATTCTGAGGAGAAATCTGTAAGGCAGAGAGAATAGCAGGAAAGAGCAGAAGATGCCAAACATCTAAACACAATGGCAACACCAAACAATTGCCTCTTCTTTTTAAAATGGGCTTAGTTTTCAAACTCCTGTATCGGTCAATCATTTCCTGGCATTCATTTTTCTGAGGGATGGGTTACATAATCACAAAATACTTCTGTCAAAGGTGACTTGTGTTTGTTGTTGTTGTTAGGTCCCCTCGAGTCAGTACCAACCCAAAGTAACCTTATGCACAGCAGAAGGAAACTCTGGCCGATTCTGGGCCAACCTCACTTCTGTTGCCATGCTTGAGTCCATCGATGCTGCCACTTGGTCAATCTATCTCGTTGGGGGACTTCCTCTTTTTCTCTGACCCTCCACCTTACCAAACATGATATCCTTCTCCAGCAACTG
>NW_006408932.1:576111-577141 GCF_000296735.1 Chrysochloris asiatica | reverse complement strand
ACCTTAGTCCTCAAGCTGATATGACTTGATCATATGCTACCTCTTTAAATGGTTAAACATCGACTATTTCTTTTAGGTACAATGCCTCTGTGTATTCCTTCCATCTTCTTTTGATGCTTTCTGCATCATACAATAATTTGCCCAGAAAATTCTTCAATAACAAAAGTCAAGGCTTGATTTTTTTATTCAGTTCCATCAACTTGAGAAATGCCGAGCATGTTCTTCCTTTTGGTTTTCAAATGCGAGATCTTTACGCATTCTTAGTAATATTTGACTTTGTCTTCTTAACCTGGCCCTTGAATTTTTCTGGTCAGCTCTCGTTCCTCCTAATTTCTTTCATTTGCTTAAGCAAATATATGCTTAAAAAATTATCCATGAAGCTGGATTATATGAAGAAAAATGTGGCATCAGATTTGGAGAGTAAGATTTATTAACAACCTGTCATATGTAAATGATACAACCTCACTTACTGAAAGTGTTGCTGTTGTTCTGCTGTGCTGTTGAATCTTATCCAACTCACAGTGACCCTATATAGGCCTTCTGTGGAGTGGCTGGTGGATTTTAGCTACCAACCTTGTGGTTCAAACAAACAACTTTCAGTACAGTGATTATCTTATAGTGCTGAAAGTGTAGAGGACTTAAAATACTTACTGATGAAAATCCAAAACTGAAGTCTTTAGTATGGTTGAACCTCAATGTAAAAAAAAAAACAATTTCCTCACAACTGAACCAATAAGTACCATGATTTATGGACAAAAGTTCAAAGTTGTCAAAGACTTATTTTTGCTTATGTCTACAATAAACACTTATGGAAATTATGTTGTTGTTAAGTGCCATCGAGTCATTTCTGATCCATAGCGACCCTGTACAGGGTTTCTGAGGAGTGACTAGTGAGCTTGAACTGCCATCTTATGGTCCACACTGACTTTGCAGCCTAGCACATTATCTCACAGCACCACACTTGGACTCATGGAAGTTGTTGTTGTTGTTGTTAGGTGCCATCGAGTCTAAACTGACTCATAGCAACCCC
>NW_006408932.1:568991-574704 GCF_000296735.1 Chrysochloris asiatica | reverse complement strand
GGCCAGATAGTTGTCTTCCAAATTTCTTGGCAGAGATGAATGAGTGCCTCCTGTGCCGCCTCACTTTCTTGAAAGATTTCAATTTTTATACCATCAATTCTTGGTGCCTTATTCTTGCCAATTCCTTCAATGCACTTTGAACTTCCTCCATGAGTATCATTGGCTCTTGATCATATGGCACCTCTAGAAATGGTTTAACATTAACCATTTCCTTTTGGTACAGTGACTCTGTGCATTTCTTCCATCTTTTCTTGATGCATTCTGCATCATTCAATTATTTGCCCAGAGAATCTTTCAATACCGAAAGTCAAGGCTTGAATTTTTTTCTTCAGTTCCCCCAGCTTGAGAAATGCTGAGCGTATTCTTCCTTTTTGATTTTCTGATTCCAAATATTTGCATATTTTATTATAATATTTGGCTTTATCTTCTCTAGCTGATCTTTGAAATTTTCTGTTCACCTCATTTCTTTCATTTACTTTAGCATCTCTATGCTGGAGAGCAAGCTTCAGAGTCTCTTCTGCCATCCATTTTGACCTTTTCCTTCTTTCTTGTCTTCGTAATGACTTTTTGCTCTCTTCACATATGATGTTCTTGATGTCATCCCACAACTCTTCTGCTCTTCGGTCATGGAAGCAACAGTCAAGAAATCAGATAATATATTGCATTGGGCAAGTCTGTTGCACAGACCTCTTTAAAGTGTTGAAGAGCAAGATATCAATTTGAAGACTAAAATGTGGCTGACCTAAGTCATACCATTTTTCAATAGCACCATATGCATGTTTATAAATCTGGACAATAAATAAGGAAGACAGTAGAAGAATGCATACATTTGAACTATACTGTTGTAGAAGAATATTGAAAGTAACACACACTACCAGAAAATGAAACAAATCTGTGTTGGAAGAAGTACAGTCTGAGTGAACTAAGAGTCCAGAATGAAAAAAAAAATCCATCCCTCATACTTTGAGCATATTTTCAGGAGGGATGAGTCCTAGAGAAATACTTGGTAAAGTAGAATGTGAAATAAAAAGAGAAAGACCCCAAGGAGATGGATTGGCAGGGTGGTAGCAGCATTGGTGTCAAGCATAACAAAATTGTGAGGTTGCTCAGAACCAGGCAATGTTTCATTCATTCTTTTGTGCATTTGTCGTTGTTGTTAGGTGCCATCAAGTTGTTACTGACTCATAGCAACCTTATGCACAGCAGAACAAAACACTGCCCAATCCTGGGCCAACCTCACTACTGTTTCCACACTTGAGTCCATTGATGCTGCCACTTGGCCAATCCATCTCATTGGGGGTCTTCCTCTTTTTCTCTGACTCTCCACCTTATCAAATATGATATCCTTCTCCAGCAACTAGTCCCTCTTGACAATATGTCCAAAGTATGAGAGACGAAATTTGGTCATCTTGGCCTACAAGGAGCACTCTGGCTGCAGTTCTTCTAAAACAGATCTATTGGCAGCCCATGGCACTTTCAATAATTCTCCTCCAACACCATAACTCAAGAGCATCAGGCTTACTCAATATCACCTACCAACAACAGCAATACATGTATATGTATTGATTTTGTTAGGTGCTGTTGAGCTGGTACCACCTCATAGCAACCTATGCACAACAGAGTGAAACACTGTCTGGTCTTGTGCCAACCTCACAACCGTTAAACTTGAGCTCATTGCTGCTTCCACTGTGCCAATCCATTTCATTGGGGTATTACTCTTTTTCACTGAAGCATCATTACACCCAGCATGACAACCTTCTCTAAGGACAGGTTTCTCCTAACAACAAGTCCAAAATATATAAAAATACATCCATATATCTATATATCTAATCTATATCTATATATTTATATATATTGTTAAGTGTCATGGAGTTAGATGTGACTGATAGCATAACAACCCTGAACAACAGATGGTGGGTTAGCAGTTCAGTGCTTATCCTATAGTGCCATGCCAGGCTTTCATACACATGCACACACATATATGTATTTGCACACATATATGTAGATACGGTGAGTACATCTTCTACATATATATATGAGATCTTCAAAAAGTATTTGGGATATTGCACTATTGTTTAGTACCATTTTCTAAGAACTTTTTGGTGTTGTTTCATAGTTATACATATACATTCACATAATAACATTCTCAATGTTATTTGTTCAAAAGTGGCTCTAGAAAATGTTTACAAGGCTAATTTATATACTCTGTAAAAGAATTATATATTTTCCCTATATATAAGTCTTAGAACGATCCGGTTAAAAGCAGGCAACATTAATCTGGATTCCTTAAGTGTAAGAAAGATAATGCTAAACAAAACAAAAATAAATTTGAAAATTATATTTATTACTATAAAAATTTCCCAGTTGACTCAAAATGTTTCATTGTCAATTATTTTTAAATTTTAGATAACAAAAGTTTTAATATATCAAAAATCAACATTGGGTCCAAGATTTTTATCCCTGCCAACACTATCTAATAATGATGCGTTTCATGTAGAGATGTATATCTAACCCCTGGAGTCAGCTCAATTAAGTCTTAGTGTGAGTTAATTCCTGTTTATTGTCATGTTCTCCCCTACTGCTATGATTGATTTTGGCCCAGTTATATTTTGAATAGATAATTTCATTACTTTTATAATTCAATAAACACATATGAAAAAATAATTGAATGACAATTCTCCATTGAAAACAGTACTCTAATAAGCACTTAATGGCTTAACTCTAGCACCAAGGCCCTAAACCTAGTCAAGTTATCAATCATCTGAACTTTCATTTGCATTAAAAAAAGTATGCTTTTATTTCGTTCACAAATGAGTTTCTGCTTTATTAATAATTCACTGAGAATTATGCAAAATGTATCTAGCAGCCATTACTTGTTTCTAATATTTTCAGGTCTACACTTTAAATGCTTTCTTTAAAAGATGACTCTTTTCATGTTATCTGCATGCTATAAAATATTATTTTTATGAATATTTTAAAAATATCTTAGGTTTTAAGCACCAATATTATTTTTCTTACTCAAAGATAATAGAAATTTTCTTGAAGTTAATAGTGATATACACACACCCTTGAAACAACAGTGTTCTGAGCGTAGACACATGGACAACGACACAAGCTGAATGAATATTGGAGGAAGAGTGCGATATATATTGTTGCTGTCATTGTTAGTTGCCATTGAATTGGTACCAACTCATAGGGACCCAATGAACAACAGAAGGAAACACTACCTGCCTGGTTCTGCACCATCCTCATAATCGTTGTTACATTTGAGCCCATCATTGCTGCCACTGTGCTAATCCATCTCATTGGTGTCTTCCTCTTCTTATCCTACACTACACTTTATCAGACATTAGATTCTTCTCTAGAGACTGGTTCCTCTGACAATATGTCCAAAATGTGGTCATCCTGAGTACCAGGAAGTATTCTGGCTATACTTCTTCCAGCAGCGAGTGGTTTATTCTTTGTGCAGTCCATAGTATTTCAATATTCTCCTCCAATACCACAGTTCAATTGCACCAATTCTATGATTTTTCTTATTCATAATCCCACTTTCATATGCAAAAGAGGTTACTGAAACTACCATGGCTTGGGTCAGTAGCATATTGGACCTCAAACAGGCATCTTTGTTCCTGAAAATTTTAAATAGGTCTTATGCAGCATATTTGCCTATAATAATACATTTGATTTCTAGACTGCTGCTTCCATGAGTATTGTTGATTGATCTGAGCAAAATGAAGTCTTTGACAACATCAAACTTTACTCCATTTATTGTGATATTACTCATTGATCCTGATTTGAGGATTTTTGTTTTTTTTTTTTTGCCTTGAAGTGCAACCTATATCAACGGCTGTGATCTTCATCAGTAAATATTTTAAATCCTCTTCATTTTAAGCAAAGCAAGGTTGTATCATCTTCAGGAAGTTAAAGAATCTTCCTACTATCCTGATGCCATGTGTTTCTTAATATAATTCAGCTTCTCGGATTATTTGTTAAGAATACAGATTGGATAAGTATGGTGAAAGAATATAACCCTGGTGCACACCTTTCCTAATTTTAAACCATTCGGAGTTCCCTTGTTCTTTTCAAGGAACTGTTTCTTTGTCTATGGACAAGTTCCTCATGGGCACAATTAAGTGTTCTGGAATGCTCGTGTTCCACAATGCTGTCCATAGTTTGTCAGTATCCACAAAATTGAAAGCCTTTGTATAAACATCTTTAACTTTGTGAAAGCACAGAAAAACATCTTTCTGGCATTTCCTGTTTTCAGTCAATATCCATCTGACATCAGCAATGATATCCCTCACTCCACATCCTCTTCTGAATCCAGATTGAACTACTGGAACTTCTCTGACAATGTACAGATGCAGCCATTTTTCAATATTCTTTAGAAAAATCTTGCTTACTTTGAATAGTAATGATATTGTCTGATGATTTTTGCATTTTGTTGTTTAATCACCCTATGGAATGGTCATAAATATGGATCTCTTCAACTCAGTTGGCCAGGTAGTTGTCGTCCAAATTTGTTGGCACAGATGAAGGATGTTGCATCAGTTTGTTGAAACATTTCAATTTGTATTCCATCAATTACCAGTGCCGTGTTCTTTGGCAATGCCTTCCAGTCACTTTAGACTTCTTTCAGTATCATTATCTCTTGATCATATGAAATGGCTGAATTTCGACCCTTTCTTTTTGTACAGTAACTGTGTATTCCTTCCCTGTTCTTTTGATGATTTCTATTCAATATTTTGACCATAGAATCATTCAATATTGGAAGACAAGGCTTGAATTTTTCATCAGTCCCCTCAACTTGAGGAATGCTGAGTGTTTTTATTATCTTTTGGATTTCTAACTCCAGGTCTTTGCACATTTTGTTATAATATCTTACTTTGTCTCCTTGAGTTGCCTTTTCAAATTTTCTCTTCAGCTCTTTTGCATCCTCAATTCTTTCATTTGCTTTAGCATCTGTGTATACTTGTAGCTTGGCTATATGGCCCCAATTTCTGTCTCTTAGGTAAACTTGCTGGAGAGCAAGTTTCATGGTCTCTTCTGATATCCACTTAGGTCTTTTCCTTCTTTCTTGTCTTCTTAGGATCTTTTGTTTCTTTCTGTACGATGTTCTTGATGTCATCTCACAACTCTTCTGGCCTTCGACCTTTACTGTCTAATGCATAAAATGTATTCCTGAGTTGATCTCTGTTTACAGGTGGGGTATGTATATTCAAGATCATATTTTTCTTTTGGTGGACTTGTTTTAATTCTCTTCAGCTTCAGCCTGAACTTGTATATGAGCAATTGATGGTCTGTTCCACAGTCTTACTTGCCCTTGTTTTCAATGATAATATGGAGTGTCTACACCATCTATTCAACAAATGTTGTCAGTTTGATTTCTGTGTACTCCATCTGGTGAGGTCCTTGTTTATAGTCATCTATTATGTTTACAAAAGGTATTTGCAGTGAAGAAGTCATTGGTCTTGCAAAATGTTTTCATGTGATCTCCAGTATCATTTCTATCACTAAGGCCATATTTTCCAATGATTGATTCTTTCTCTTTGTTTCCAACCTTGACATTTCAAATGCCAGTCATTATCAATACATCTTGATTAAATGTTCAATCAATTTCAGACTGAATAAATTGATAGAATTCTTCTATTTCATCTTCACTGGCTTTAGTGGTTGGTACTAGTACTCAACAACACTTAACAATAACAAATAC
>NW_006408932.1:565417-568891 GCF_000296735.1 Chrysochloris asiatica | reverse complement strand
ATATCTACCACCTGTCTGTCAGTTTGTTGTATTGTGGTGACTTACATGTTGCTGTGATTCTGGAAGGTGCCATCTGTATTTTAAATATCAGCAGGGTCACCAATCATGGACTGGTTAAAGCTGAGCTTCCTGACTCAGACAGGAAAGGAAAAGGAGAGACTGATTACTTTCTAATCTTTAGTCACAGAAAATCTTATGAATAGCAGTGAAAAATTGTCATATAGCACCAGAATACTTAATATTGGCAAAGGATGAAGAATACCACAATATTGGCTAATATAGTGCTGGATGATGAGCCCCTCAGTTTGGAAGGCACTCAACATGAAACTGGGGAAGAGCTGCCTCCTCAAAGTAGAGTTGACTGTAATGAAGCAAATGGAGGAAAGCCCATGGGAGTAAAGCTGGCGGGACCTTCATTTGCTTTGAATTTCATTTATATTAGAAAATATACTTTGAATTTCATTTATATTAGAAGATTCTTCTCTGTGAAAGAGTCTGTTAACAAAATAATATAAAAAATTTAAAGCCACAGACTTGGATGAAATATTTCCAAAAGTTGCATATTGTTGCTTTTAAGCGCCATCGTGTTGGTTCTGTTTCCAGCCTATATAGGTTTCCGATGAGCAACTGGTGAGCTTGAGCCACCAACTTCGCTATTCAAACTGACCTTGCAATTCAGTGCATTTTCTATAGAGCAACACTAGGACTTCTATAGTAAGGATGTGTATATAAAACATACAAAGACTATTAAAATAAAGCAATAAGGAAACAAACAACCCAATTTTTACAGTGAGCAAAAGATCTGAAAATTAAAGAGAGGTACATATGGCCAATAAGCCTACCGAAGTGTTGTCAATATTATTTGTTATTGTTATTGTTGTTGTTCTTGGATGCTGTCAAATTTGTTTGGACTCATAAAGACTCTATACACAACAGAACAGAATGAAACACTGCTCCATCCTGGCCCATCCCCACACTTGTTGTAATCTTTGAGCCCACTGATGTTGCTGAAATGTCAGTCCATCTTGTTGAGGATCTTCCTCTTTTGTACTGACCCTTAAGGTTTCTAAGAATGGTGTCCTTCTCCAGGAAGTGGTCCCTCTTGAAAACATGTCCAAAGTATGAGAGATAAAGTTTCTTGCCTCTGAATACTCTGGTTGTGCTTCTTCCAAGACAGATTTGTTTATTATACCAGTCCATGGTACTTTCAATATTCTTCACCAACTCTGCATCTGTTTTTCTATGTCCTTGCTTATTCATTGTCCAACTTATACATGAATATGAGCTGATTTTACATACAATGGCTTGGATCAGGTACACCTTAGTCCTCAAACCAATATCTTTCCTCTTTAGTACTTTAAAGAGATCCTTTGCAGTAGATTTTCCTAGTGGAAAAAGTCATTTGCTTTCTTGTTTGCTACTTCCATAAGCGTTGGATGTGGATCCAAGCAAAATGCAGCCGTTGGCAACTTCAGACTTTTCTCCATTTATCATGAGGTTATTTCCTGGTCCAGTTGTGAAGATTTTAATTTTCTTTACATGGAAGTACAATCCATACTGAAGGTTTCATTCTTAACCAGTACATATTTCAAGTCTTCTTCTCTTTCATCAAGCAAATTTGTAAACTAGAATTCAGTTTCTCAAAGTATTTGTTCAACATACATATTGAATAAGTATGGTAAAACAATACAGTTCTGGAGCACATTTTTCCTGATTTAAAACCATTCATCATACCTTTGTTTTGTTTGAACAGTTTCCTCTCAGTCTATGTACAATTTCCTCATGAACACAATTAAGTGTTCTAGAATACTCATTTTTCATAATGTTCACCATAGTTTGGTAAGTTCACACAAATACCTTGAGTAATCACTGGAGCACAAGTAAACTTGTTTCTAGTATTCTCTGCTTTCAATCAAAATCCTTCTCTAATCAGCAGTGATGTTCCTAGGTCAACATCTTCTGAATCTGGCTTGATTTTCTGACAGCTCCCTGTCAATGTACTGACCCTTCAACTGCTTTTGAAATACTTTCAGAAAAATGTCATTTGCATGTGATATTAATGATATTGTTTAATGATTTGCATATTCAATCTGTCACCTTTCTTTGGAATGAGCACAGGTATGCATAATTTCCAATTTACTGGTCAGCTATCTTGCTTCCAGATTTCTCAGCATAGACCAGTCAGCATCTCCAGCAGTGAATCAGTTTGTTGCAGCATTTCAATTTGTATTCTGTCAATTCCTGGAACCTTGTTTTATGACAATGACTTCATTTTTCAATACTATCAGTTCTTAATCCGATACTATCTCTTGAAATGATTGAGTATCAACTAATTCTTTTTGGTGTGGTGACACAGTGTATTCCTTCCTTCTTCTTTTGTGTCATTCAATATTTTTTACATAGAATCCTTCAATATTGCAACCCAAAGTTTGAGTATTTACTTCAGTTCTTTCAACTAAAGAAATGTGGAGCATGCTCTTCCGTTTGACTTTCTAGCTCCAGGTCTTTGCACATCTTATTGTAATACTTTACTTTGTCTTCTTGAGATGCTCTTTGAAATGTTCTGTTCAGTTCTTTTACTTCACCATTTTTTATAGTAACATTAACTTCTCTACAGTTTGAGAGTCTTTTCTGACATCTCTTTTAGTGATATCTTTCTTTTTAATGACCTTTTCTTTCTTCATGTATAATGTTCTTGATGTCACCCCATGACTCTTCTGGTTTTCAGTCATTAGTGTCTAATGCAACAAAATGTAACTCTCTTTAATTTTCAGATCTTTTGCTCACTGTTGTTGAGATATTCTCTAAATTCAGATAGGATAGACTCAAGGCCATATTTTGGCTCTTTGGGACTGTTTTAATATACTTCCGCTTCAGCTTGTACTTTCATATAAGCAATTGATGGTATATTTCACATTTGTCCCCCGGCTTTTTTTTTTTCACTCGTGATATTGAGCTTCTCCATCATCTCTTCCTATAGCTGTAGTCTATTTGAATCCTGAGTATTTGATCTGATGACGTCCATGTATATGTTGTTTTTGTTAGGTGCCACTGAGTCGGTACCAACTCATAGCAACCTTATGCACAGCAGAATGAAACACTGCCCGATCCTGGGCCAACCTCATTATTTACTCACTGTTTATATTGTTTAGAAAAGGAATTTGCAATGAAGTCATTGGTCTTGAAAAATTCTATCATGTGATCTCTAGCATAATTTCTAAGGCCATATGTTCCTACTACTGATTCTTACTCTTTGTTTCAACTCGCATTCTCTAATCAGCAGTAATTGTCAGTGCATCTTTATTGCAATGCTTGATCAATTTCAGACTAAAGAAGTTGTTAAAATTTTTCAATTTCATCATCATTGGCTTTTGTGGCTGGTGCCCAAATTTAATAATAGTGGTATTAACTTGTCTTCCTTGTAGGTGTGTGAATATTATTCTATCACAGACAGCATTGTGCTTCAAGATAGGT
>NW_006408932.1:561080-564242 GCF_000296735.1 Chrysochloris asiatica | reverse complement strand
CCTTTTAGTTAGCAGTCCAGCTTACAACATTTGCAACATCAAGCCTTCTTACATACATCTAATTTTCTTTGTGTCCCATCAAGTCCTCTCCAAATCAGAGGGACCCTGTATAGGGCTTCCAAGGAGGGGTGAATGCATTTGAACCACCAACCTTATTATTGTTAGCATTACAGTATACAACACTAGGACTCTATATCTTAGAATGGTTAAAATCTTAAAATCTGACAGTTCCAACAGATGTTCAGAAAAGAGAGAAACCGAAACTTTCATTTATTGTTGGTGTATTGCAAAATGGTATAGCCACAATACACTCCTTAAGTGTCGGTTGTACATAGTGTCTAACTTTAAAATATATAGTATAGAAAGAAAAATAGCAATTTACAGTGAAAAAACCTGACAAGCTAGGTGATTAAGGTTAATATTATCAGTACTAAGTTGTATTTATAGTTTGTATCCCTAAAATTAACAGTGTCTGCAAAAATGTGCTCAAATATAGCAATGATTATAAGGATGGTAAAGGACAAAATGGTATGGCATTCTGTTGTATATAGGGTTGCTGTGAGTTAGACTTGACTTGACAGTACTTAACAACAACAACAACCTTCACATGATATGATGAGAATGGCACTTTACCTCTTATGTCTTCTTCCAAGTCTAATTTTGACAAACATCAAACAGTTTCCAGCTGAGTGACATTTACAAAATACCTGACCAGTACTCTTCAAAACTGTCAAGGTTATCAAAAAAAGAAAGTCTGATAAATTGCCACAGTCAAGAGGAGCCTAAAGAAACCTGATAACTGAGGGCAATGAGGTATCTTGGATGGGGATCCTGAAATAGGAAAAAAAAAAACTGAGAGAATCTGAAGCATGAATAGACTTAATCATCATGCACCAATATCTTTTCAATATCTGTTCATTATATCAGTATATTGACTGTAAATATAAGATTTAGTAATAGGAGAAGTCTGATGTGGGATATATAAAAACTGTGCTGTCTTGGCAATAATTCTCAAAGCGTAAAACATTTCTAAGATGAAAAGCAATATATATTTTTAATTATATGGCAGCAATTTAAAAGGAACATTGGTTCAATTCTGTTTTTCTACTCTTACATGATCAAGTCCATATCTTGCAGGAAAACTATCCATGATCACATTTGTGTTCTTAAAATCCTTCTGCTGCCACCATTGTTTGTTTGTTTTTTAATGTATTAAACAATGTTCACCTGGCCCTTCCTTTGCTCTTTGTGTATATTTCTAATATGTCTTTTCCAAACTCCCATTATAGATAATCTGGTTTCCTTGGCTGAAGAATAATGAGTAATGAGGTTTCAGAAAACAACAGACAAGATGCAAACCAAGCAGCAGTTCTTCCATGTACATAGCTGCCTTCTTTAAGGCAAGCCTGTGAAACAGACTGTGGATTTGAAAACTGTATTTCTTATTTTTAATGAGTCCTGGTGTGGCACTGCAGGATAAGTACTGGATTGCTAGCCACAATGTCTGTAGTTCAAACCCACCAGCCACTCCTCCGAAATCCTACACAGGACTGCAATTATTCGGAACGAACTCAACTAAACACTAAATAGCAATAAACACAACTAAATGAAATATCTGTTCTCTATTTATATTATGATAGCATGAGCACTAAAATACCATTGTCTGCATTTTGTTCATTAAGAGAAAATTAAAAGGACAGGAAAGAATTTGCTGTTGTTGTTTAGTGCATTTGGGTTGGTTCAGACTCATAACAGCTCTGTTTAGGGTTTCTGAGGAACAAATCCTGGATTTGAACAACTGACTTTGCAATTAGCAGTCCAGTGCGTATTCTCCAGCACCATACCAGAACTCTGAAAAGTATCTATGTATACAAATATGTTATATGTTGCTGTTGTTGTTGCGTGCCAACACAGACACCCTGTATAGGAATTTCGAGGAGTGGCTAGTGGGCTTGAACAGACGATCTTGCAGTCCAGTGCTTATACTACAATATATATATGTATGTATAATATATATGTTGTTGTTGTTGCTGTTAAATGCCGTCAAATCAGTTCCGCAACACACAGTGACCCTGTATACGGGTTCCAGAGAGTGTCTGGTGGATTTGAACAGCTGATCTTGCAGTTCAAACTGACTTTGCAGTCTAGCATAGTAATTCAGAGCACCACACCAGGACTCCATATGTATATGATATATGCTATTATTGTTGTTAAGTGTTGTCAAGTTGGTTCCTATTCACTGAGACCCTTTATAGGGTTTCCAAGGAGAAGCTGGTGGACTCGAATCACAAATCTCTGGTTTGAAGTCCAGTACTGATCCTAGAGCAATTCATATCTAATAAATGTAGGAGTCCTGGTGTGGTGTTGTAAGATAAGTGCTGAACCACAAGGTTGGTTTGAATTTCAAGGTTGGCAATTCAAACCCACCAGCCACTCCTCAGAAAGCTTATACAGGATGGCTATGTGTCAGAGTTGACTCAACAGCACTTAACAAAAATAATATATATGTATATGAGGAGCTCTGGTAGTGTTGTGGTTACGAATCAGGCTGCGAACCTTAAGGTTAGCGGTTCAAAACTACCAGCCGCTCCGCAGGAGAAAGATGAGGCTTTCTACTCCCGTAAAGTTTTACACCCTCGGAAACCCTGTACAGGGTCACTATGGGTCGGGACAGACTCGACGGCACTTAACAACAACAACAATATATATATATACATACACATATACATATATATTACATATTCTCGTATCATTTCTATTTCTCAATATACAGGGAGTTATTAAAATGTATTTTTATTCATTTGGAATTTTTTTAAAAAGCAAACTTATTATCTTAAGTGTTTTTTTGTACAAAATTGTTTTTCACATGCACCCTTGCAAATCTAGTTACCATTTGACATACCAATTACTTTTGCCTGGTGAAAAAAGAACACCTATTCATCTTAGGGGAGTCCTGGTGTAGTGCTATGGGTTAGTACGCTAGACTGCAAAGACGTTTGAACTGCAAGGTAGATGGTTTAAGCTCACCAGCTGCTCCTCGGAAACCCCATACAGGGTCACTATGGGTCAGAACTGACTCGATGCACTTTACCAACAACAATTGTCTTAACTTAAATTTGATTACTTAAGCAAATTTTTCAAAGCATCATTTGAAAAAAAAAA
>NW_006408932.1:555619-559562 GCF_000296735.1 Chrysochloris asiatica | reverse complement strand
TCCTTCTCTTCCTTATTTTCTCTGCCTTATTCATCTCAAGACATACTCCCAAAACAAGATTCATTTCTCTTGTGTTTTGCTTTCTCTTAATGTGGAATTACTAGACTATATCTAAATATTAAATAAATGTTTGCTTTCAGGGTACATCAATGTTCTTTTTGCCCACTTTATATCTGTTGATTTCTAGCATTAATTTTTAACAAAAATGTCTCTGACAATGTCAATATTCAATTAGTATATATTTCTATTACTTTATAGAGACTTCTTTCTACTATGAAATTCTGTCCACTTTTTGTATTCTCTCATTATTTGTCATGTTTTATATTTTTCCTTTAAAATGAAAGTTTTATCTTTTGTCTTCAGTAAGTGGAGATGCAATAAATAAAAGTAACAGAAGACAAATCCACTATCAATCTTTTCCTTTTGCTGCTCTAATCAGGCTCGTATTTTTTGTCACCAGATTCTATCCACTTAATGCGGAAAGATGCAGTTACTTTTCACAGGAGAATATTCTGTCTTTACAATATCACTCAAAGAGGATAGACTTTAGAGAATGTGCAAAATAGAGTTACTGTCTGAAAAAATTTAATTGAATCTGTCATGTAGCTCATTCAGACAAATAAAGGTATAACTTATTGGAAAACAAACAAAAGTCAAGTGACTTTTTTGATTAAATAGTTCTGCTAATTTAATATATAACCGTAATTTTGTAAGCTTTATATAGACTCTACTAGAGAAAATTTCCCCATTATTCATAGTAGTGATTGCTATTCTCTTGCTCCATTTATAACCGAATCTTGCTTACAGAGATTTATGCAGGCTGTGTATTTTGTAAACATACGTATCTGTAATCCTGGCCAACTCTCTTGCTGTGAACACCACTAGAAATGAGAATTTTAGTGATCTCATCATAAATCCTTCCTACTGTTAAACATCCAGTGACAGTCGTAAAAATGAAACCTTATTCATAAAGAAAAAGTAATGAGTTCTACCCTCCCATAACCAATATATACATCCATGGAAACTAAAATATGTCAACATATCCAATCATTGTTTTTATAAAGTATACATGTGCAATCTGATTTAGAGAAGGTCATCTTGACATTTATTTATTAACCTTCCTAAGTCCAAGTGCAGCACTGCAGCACTGGACAGCTCACCACAAAACCAGAAGTTCAAGCCTACCAGCCACTTCTCAGAAACCCTATAAAGGGTCACTGTGAGTCAGAATCAACACAATGGCACTTAATAATAACAACAATAATAACAGTAAGGTAACATTATTTCCAAGAAAGAATTCTTTATGCTATAATTCCACTGTTTTAAAGCAATATAAAACCTTCTTTCATAATTTTTGACCCATATGTTCAATAAGTCACATGACTTCATTTATCTAAAGTAAAGTTCATAACGTAGGAGACCATATAATTTATCTTTCATTCAGTATTTAGAAGTACTTTACAACATGCAATAATTTTATAGTTTTTCACTTTCATTTACAATAATTCTTTTCAATTGTGGGAGAACAAAACTCAAGAAACATGATACATTTTACATTTGGGGTGACCTATTTTATAAAAATTATATATGGCAAAATAATAGATCCTATCAATATCATACCATTCTAACAGACGAATAAAGTTAACTTATTAAAAACATTGTTAAGTTCCGTCAAGTAAATTCTGACCCATAGTGACCCTGTATAGGATTTCTAAGGAGCAGCTGGTGAACTTGAACCACTGACCTTATAGTTCAAACCAACTTTGCAGTGCAGAACATTAACCCACAGCACCACACCAGGACTATCGCATCATCCAAATGTGACTATAAAAATTCAGAATTAAATAGTCTGCCCAATTAATTCTCATGGTTTAATTTGTTTGTTGTTGCTATTACTTGCTGCGGAGTCAGTTCTGACTCAGTGCCTACTCATAACAACCCTATAAAGTAGCTGTAGTAGCACAATGGGTTACAGATTGGACCATTAACCAGAATATCAGTAGTGCAAACCCACCATTCACTCCCTGGAAGAAAGATGAGGCTTTCAGCTCCTGTAAAGATTTAAGACCTCATGAAAACTAGAGTCATTGTGAGCTAGAAGAAATTCAACAGCATACTCAGGTGCATCATATGGCCTCTGAGAATGTTATCTCTGAGGGAACAGAAAGTGTCATCTTACCCTGCAGAAAAGCAGGTGGGATCAAATTGTGAGCCTTCTAGTTTGCAATCCAGTGTTTATCTTATAGAACCATCGTGTTCCCATTTTGTATATTGTTGCTGGTAGAAGTCATCAAGTAAGTTCTACTCATAGAAACTTTATGCACAAAAGAATGAAACACTGCCAATTCCGGTCAGATTGTTGTTGTCACTTAGCCAATCCATCTCATTGGAGCTCTTCCTATTTTTCATTGACACTCCATTTTTTGTGACATGACTGCATTGTAAAGATTGGTTGCTGCTAAGACATGTCCAAAGTATGAGAGACAAAGTCTTCCACCTTGGCTTCTAAGGAGCCTTCTAGTTATAATTCATCAAAAACAGATTTGTTGGATGAAGTCCATAGTACTTTCAATATTCTTCTCTAACATCATAACTCAAATACATTCATTCTTTTATAGTTATTGTTGTTAGGTACCCTTGAGTCAGTACTGACTCATAGTGACCCGATGCACAACAGAAAAAAACACTGCCTGGTCCCACACCATCCTCACAATCATTGCTATGCCTGAGCCATTGCTGCCATCACTGTGCCAATCCATCTCATTGGGAGATCTTCCTCTTTTTCTCTGACCCTCCAGTTTACCAAGCATGATTTCCTGTTCTAGGCATTGTTTCTCTTGATAATATGTCCAAAGCAGCATTCAGTTAGCATTCTGCCTGTACTACTAACAATACAGATTGGTTTGTTCTTTTGGCAGTCCATGGTATTTTTAGTATTTCTCCTCCAAAACCATAACTCAAATGTATCAATTCTTCTATGGTCTTCCATATTCACTGTCCAACTTTCAAAAGCACATGAGGTTGTTGAAAATACCATGACTTAGGTTGGGTGCCCCTTAGTCCTCAAACTGACACCTTTGCTCTTCAACACTTTGAAGAGGTCTTGTGCAGCAGAGGTGCCTAATGCAGTACGTCATTTGATTTCTTGACTGTTGCTACCATGAGTGTTGATGGTTGATCTGAGCAAAATGAAGTTTTTGACAATTTCAATCTTTTCTCCATATATATGAATGTTGTTTATTGGTGCAGTGGTGAGGAGTTTTATTTTCTTTACACTGAGGTGCAATCCATATGAAAGTCTGTGGTCTTTGATCTTCATCAGTAAGTATTTTAAGTCCTCTTCTCTTTCATCAAGCAAGATTGAATTATCTGCATATTTCAGGTTGTTAGTCTTCCTCCAACTCTGAAATCAATTTTTTTGTTCATATAATTCTGTTTCTTGCATGAATTGCTTAGTGTACAGATTGAATAAGTATGGTGAAATAATACAACTCTGACACACACCTTTCCTAATTTAAAACTATTCAGCATTCCTTTGTCCTGTTCAAACAAAACCACCTCTTGGTCTATGTATTGTTGTTAAGATGTTAAGTGCCGTCGAGTCGGTTCCGACCCATAGCGACCCTGTACAGGGTTTCCGAGGGTGTAAATCTTTACGGGAGTAGAAAGCCTCATCTTTCTCCCGCGGAGCAGCTAGTAGTTTCCAACCGCTGACCTTAAGGTTAGCAGCCCGATTCGTAACCACTACGCTACCAGAGCTCCTTGGTTTATGTATAGGTTTCTCATAAGCACAATTAAATATTCCAAAATACTCATTTCTGCAATTCTTGTCCACACTATCAAAATCCTTTGCTTAGTCATTAAAGCACAGGAAAATATCTTTCAGGCATCCTCTGCTTTCTTCCAAGATCCATCTGATGTCAGGAGTGGTATCACTTTTTCC
>NW_006408932.1:551232-554779 GCF_000296735.1 Chrysochloris asiatica | reverse complement strand
CCTTCACCTTGCCAAACATAATATCCTTCTCCAGCAACAGGTCCCTCCTGACAATATGTCCAAAGTATGAGAGATGTAGTTTGGCCATCCTGGCCTCCAAGAAGCACTCTGGCTGTATTCAAAACTAGAAGCAATATCACTTGCTCCAGAATGCTCCTAATTTTTGGCCCCAGAATTGGTAACTCCCTTTGAAGACCTAATTTCTCCTATATTTCTTTATTAATCTTCAATAGTGGTACTCCTACATATTAACTTCCATGTATCTTATCACCTTGAAATTTAATTAAATCAATTTAGATTGTTAGAAACAATTTCATTCCTCTCTTACAATCACCACTGAAGTTTCGCTATCAGGTTTCTTTGATGAACAGGAAGTGCTCACATTTTTTTTACAGTGTGAGTCTTTTTTTCCACAAGATGAAAAAGAAAGGCACTACAGGAGGGGAAGACTTTGTTCCCCCTCAAAGTTATCATTAGTATTGTAACATATTTCTCAAAGAGCAGCCTGACAATTTTCATGCTCCTTTGGTTCTGAGTATAGCAAAAATGACTTTTTATCTCTTGTTACTTTTTTTCCTCTCATTAATGCCAGTTCATTATTTGGGTTGTGACTGATTCTTGATTATATTCTTCTTTTCAGGTTTTAAAAAATCCAAAACAAAACAACTGAACTTATAGATTTCTTTGGGGAATTATATCTGGCTCCTTAGCTATTTGTTTATAAGTTATACCTTGCTTTTTGCCATCAAGTATTTAAGATAAATATATCACAACACCCACCAAAATTGTTTCTCAGTACAATCATTTGTATTTATTCTTTCACAATTTTTTTTCCCAAAAAAATCTCCATTATTGTTCCAGTGACTTCTTTTTAAAATATTTATCTTGGATTATTATTCTTTCCTAAAAAATTCAAGTACAATTTTGTGTACATTCTTCTCTTGCATGTTGAGCATTCTCCAATGGCATGGCCATATTCCTCTAAGGTAACATCAACTACAGGAAAATAGTCGCTTTATAAGATAAGCAATGAATTGCAAAACATAAGTTCAATAGTTCAGGTTCCCCAAAGCCTCCATGACAGAAAGATAGACTTCCTGTTCCTACAAAGATTTACAACCTCAGAAACCCTATCCAGGTTTCTATGAGTCAAAACTGACTCTACAACACTTAACAACAACAACAACAACAAAAACCACCAACTACATATCCCAAAATATTTCTCTCCTTTCTCACTCTGTACCTGAAACCTAATAAAGAGTTCTCTGTGACTGTCCAAGCCAACAACAGAACAGCATCAATCATGCTTTCTTTATGCTTTTCCATTTTACCATTATATGCTGAAATGACCAGTGTAGGACTCAAGTTCACCTAGACGTGGACTTGGAAGATAAGAAGGCCTTAAGTTTTCCAGGTGGAATAACTCCAAATAGAACATCTGTTATGAATTTCTTAGAAGAAAAGATGGCCAGAAGTATTGGTCTACATAGCTAACGTGCAAACAGATGGTCAGAGATACAGATGGGACAAGGTTGGTGCCAAGTGTTCAGGAGAAGACTGAACTGTCAAAAGAAAGCCTGCATTTTAAGATATATGACTCCCATATAAAAGATCTCAAAGAAACTGTTTGTTTTCCATGTCTCCCTTTGATCTTAGCAAGAATTGGAAATAATGATATAGTATATCAAACATTATTGCATTTTAAAATGCAAATTTTACATAAATAAAAAAATGTAAAGTTTATTGTAAATTTTAAAAGTTGAAACAATGAGTTAATGCTCACAGGATTTACTCTTTATATCAGATGTATTCACATTACAAAACAGCTGGAAATTTAGAATAAGAAATGGGTATATACAATCATCAATAATGATGCTAAAACCATTAGAAGAAAAGGTGATCTACAATTCATAGTAAAGCTTAATCCCCAGTTAATCTTTTTATTTAAAAAAAAACAACAAAAAACCCAAAAAAACACAGAAGAAAAGCATGGTTTTTGTCTGGTGATGTGATGTAGTATTAAAGGCAGAGCATTATTGGTCTGTATGGAAACCAAGGCAAGAGGCATTTGTTCAAACAGAGCAAGGGAAAACCAAATGGTTTAAATTTAGAAAAGGTATGCACCAAGGTTTACTTCTTTCACCATACTTTTTCATTCTGTATGCTGAACAAATAATCTGAGAAGCTGGATTACATGAAGAAAAATGTGGACTTAAAATTGGCAGAAGACTCATTTAGAACTGCAATATACATATGATACAGCCTTTCTTGCTGAAAGTGAAGAGGACTTAAAATACTTACTGAGGCAGATCAAAGATCACAGCCTTCAGTATGGTTGCAATGTCAAGAAAACAAAAATCCTCACCACTGAACCAATAAACAACATCCATATAAATGGAGAAAGATTGAAATTGTCAAGGACTTCATTTTGCTTGGGTCTGCCATCAACATTCATGGAAGCAGCAGTTAGAAAATCAGATGACATATTTAATTGGGCAAATCTGCTGCACAGGTCTTTCTAAAGTGTTCAAGAGCAAAGAAGTCAGTTTGAGGACTAAAATGTGCCTGACCCAAACCAGATATTTTCAATAACCTCATATGCATGTGATAATTTCATAATGAATAAGGAAGACTGTAGAAGAATTGATGCATTTGAGTTATGGTATTGATGGATAATATTTAAAATTACTATTAACTACCAGAAGAACAAACAAATCTATGTTAGAAAAAGTATAGCCAGAATGCTCCTTAGAAGCCAAGATGGCAAGATTTCATCTTCCATACTTCAGACATATTATCCAGTCCCTTAAGAAAGACATATTGCTTGGTAAAGTGGAGGGTCAGCAACAAAGGAACAAAGATTTCCAGTGACATGGATTAACACAGTGCAGCAGCAATGGGCTCAAGTGTAGCTATGGGCTCAAGTGTAGACACAATTGTGAAGATGATGCAGAACTGGGAAATATTTTGCTCTTTTGTGCATAATGTTGCTATGAGTTGATACTGACTTGATGGCATCTAACAAAAACAACAAATCAGCAAAAAAAAAAAAAGAATAATTCAGGAAGCATCAAAAGTTGATGGCATGAATACAATATCACCATACCAAATGGTCATTGTTTAAACATTTCAAGAGATAGTATATGATCAAGAGTCAATGATACTGAAGACAGAACTCCAAGGTGCACTGAAGGCAATGACAAAGAAAAAGACTACTGGAAAGACTTCACCAAAAGAGTAAAAAGGGAGCCCATAGAATGGGGAAAAAATCTTTTGCAATGATGCATCAGAAAAGGGACTAATTTTTAAAATACCTAGGAAACTACACCTCTACAAGAAAAAGACAAATAACCCAATTAAAAAATGGGCACAGGACATGAACTGACACTTCAACAGGAAGGAGATCCAGGCAGCCAACAAACATATGAAGAAATATTCACGATCACTAGCTGTTAGAGAGATGCAAATCAAAATAACAATGAGATATAATCTCTAACCAGCAATAACAGTAAAGATTAAAAAAGTAGAGGACAATAAATCTTGGTGA
>NW_006408932.1:544359-549301 GCF_000296735.1 Chrysochloris asiatica | reverse complement strand
AGGAGACATCAAAGCAAGTGGTCGGGTCCCCTCAGGGCAAACCCCTTCGAAGTCTGAGACTCAAGGGGAATACACCAGCAGGACTGTGGTCTTGTTGGTCACCGATAAGGGTAATTGGGGGAAAAACAGCAATTAAATTGTGAGCTAAGTCCAGCCACGTTCAATAGACTCCTGTCAACCTGGGTTGAGACCTGGTGAGCCAGGAGTATTGCAAGACCTGGCGACTCCTGGACCCAGAGACAGTGACATGGCCACAGTGGACTAGAGCAGAGAGTGAAGCATCCAGCTGATATAAAGTGAGATGAGATGCACAAGAATATCCATACTTGCAGATAGTACCCACATGATCAGAACTCGACTAGAAGAAAGAAGAGGCAAAAAAGTAATCTGCTACAATTTCATGAACTTGATCTATATTTGTGGATGTAGTAGCTCAAAAGAGGGAACAAATCTTTACAGCGAGGATCATTCTCACCCTTTTGGTACACAGGGTTGACAAGGATGGGTAACTTAGACATTGGCTACCCAAAATGTGTGGGCTACAAAGGCAAGAAGTGCCTGGCTTACAAGCTTTCAAGAGGGAGCCTAGTTTCAGATCTTGAGGGACAAGGTAGAATCTCCACTGGGTGGTTTCCAACCTGTTTGGACCCGGCTGATGAAAGGAGATGGGGATAAGACTCTTGCGGTTCTATAATGAATAACTGCTATCAGAACTGACTGTGAGTGTTGCAAAAGTAAAGGTAGACATTTTGTAACAGAAGGAGAGTGGTTGATTTTGCAGTCCAAGAGCAGAGGTCCCTAGGACCATCAAGGGAGAAGAGTGCAGGACCCTATCCAGAGAAGCAATGACACCAGAGATGGAGACAGTGATGATGACCTGGAGAGATGGAGTGGCTAGGGACTCTGGTTTCAGGGAGGGAGAGGGGGTGTATGCTGACAGCCAGGGGGCAGAATTGTGGGGTGTACCTTTTGGTTGTTTGATGATGCATGGAGGCGATTGTAATCATTGCAATGAAATGAAATACGATAGGATGAATGTAGAGCTAATGTCCTCCCATGTAAACTATCACTTAATTCACAACAAAAAATAAAAAAATAAAAAAGACTACTGGAATTGATGAAATTCAAGTTGAAATATTTCAAAAATTTGATGAAGCACTGGAGACACTCACTACTCTATGCTAATAAATTTGGAAGACAGCTTCTTGTATAACTGATTGGAAAGATAAACTCCAAAAGTAATGTGGAAATCTTCAGACAATTTTAATAATATCATGTAAGCAAACTCTTGATAAAGATAATTTAAAAACAGCTGTAACAATACATTGGCAGTGAACTGTCATGGATTGAAGCCGTATTCAGATGTGTTTGAGGAACGAGGTATATCATTGTTAATGTCAGATGAATATTGGTTGAGCAGAGAATACCAGGAACGTATTTACTTATGCTTAATTGACTATTCAAAGGTTTTCAAATGTGTGAATCATGAAAAGTTATGGTTAACATTTTGAAGAATGGGTATTCCAGAATACTTAATTACGTTCATGAGAAATCTGAACATAGACCAAGAGGCAGTCATTCAAACAAAACAAGGGTACACTGAATCGTTTAAAATCAGGAAAGATATGTGCCAGCATTTTATTCATCCACCATATTGATTTAATATGTATGTTGAGTAAATAATCCATGAAGCTGGGTTATATTAAGAAGAACATGCGTAGCATCAGGAATGAAGGAAGACTCATTAACAACCTGCGATATGCAGATAATACAGTCTTGTTTGCTGAAAGTAAAGAGGACTTAAAATACTGATGAAGATCAAAGAAGAGAGTCTTCATTATAGATTGCACCTCAATGAAAAGAAAACAAAAGTTTTCACCACTGGAGCAATAAATAGCATCCATATAAATGGAGAAAAGATTGAAGTTGGCAAAGACTTAATTTTTTTTTTTTTTTTATCCATTATCAACATTCATAGAAGCAACAGTCAACAAATCTGTTGTGCAAGATTTCTTCAAAGTGTTCAAGCGCAAACATCTCAGTTTGAGGACTAAGGTATGACCCAAGCTATGGTATTTTCAATAGTGTCATATGCATATGAACATTGGACAATGAATAAGGAAGACCATACAATAATTGATACATTTAAATTATGGTGTTGGAGAATAATATTAAAAGTACAAAAGACTACCAGAAGAACAAACAAATCTGTGTTGGAAGAAGTACATTCAGAATGCTCCTTAGAAGCCAACATGGACAGACTTTGTTTCTCATATTTTGGACATATAATCAGGAGAGACCACTTCCTAGACTAGGACATTATGCTTGATAAATTGGAAGGTTAGTGAAAAGGAGGAGGATCCACAATGAGATGGACTAGCACAGTTGCAGCTGCAATGGACTCAGGCTTAACTATGATTGGGATGATGGTGAAGGACATGCAGTGTTTAGTTTTGTTATGCTAAGAGTTGTTATTAGTTGGAACCAATGAGACGGCATCTAACAACAGTAGTAGATAATATATATATATATATGTTGTTGTTATGTGCTGTGGAGTCGGAACTGACTCATGGTGACCCTGCACAGGGTTTCCGAGGCTGTAAATCTTTACAGGAGCAGAACGCCTCATCTGTCTCCTGTAGAACAGCTGGCAGTTTCAAACTGCTGACCCTGAGGTTCGCAGCCCGTTTCGTAACCACAACGTTACCAGAGCTCCATATATACATATATATATAATATATAGTTAACATAAAGTTGATTCCAACAACTTTTAATAACTGCATCATTTTCAGAGTAAATCTATGGCCATTTAGTTTTCAATGGCTAATTTTTTAGAAGTATACTGCCAGACCTCTCTTCTGAGATTGAATCAAATCTCTAACCCTTCAGTCATCTACCGAGCATAGTAACCTTTTTCACCACATGGAACTACAAAAGCAATCAGATGAAGCGCATGGAACTTGTTTTGATTCTAATAAAAAAAGAAAACAAAATATGCAAGGGGACTTTTTGAGATAACCAAGGAAATATTTACATGCAGACCTTGCTATCCTGAAGTGCCATCGAGTCAGTTCTGAGTCTTAGCAACTATGTATATGGTTTCCATTTATACGGTGGTTTGAACTGCCTGTCTTGTGGTTAGCAATCCAGTGCTACATCAGAACTCCAGAATGCTTACTACACTTTGTGATTACAGTCACTTTTTTATGTCTGATACTGGTATCATGTGAACTATATATAATATCACATTTCCAGTTTATTATATAATCAAATTAGATGACATTCTCTATGATAACTTCTTGAATTTGCTTTAAATTATCTCAGTAATAAATAGATAAGTAAATAGAAGTAGAGGGGAATAGATTAAAAAAAAAAAAAAAACTTATACAGAAAGCTAATTATTGTGGGATCTGGGAAATTGGCACATGGATAGTGTTTTATACTAGTCTCTCTTATTTTGTTAATATTTGAACAATTTTAAATGAAAAAGAAAATGTTTTTATAGTCTTATATATAAACATCATACAATCACACAGCTATACTTTTTTTGAGGACTTTTCTCTATATATTTTTTTCCATTTAAACTTCTATTCCTTTTAGAGTTTAATTCTAACATATAGAATAAGGTACACATTTCATTTTATCTTTTAAATTAATATTAAATTTTTAATAAAATAATTTACTAAAAATGTTAGCATGCCTTACTGGCTTGAAATGCTATCTTTAATGTATGTGATACAGCAGATATGCTTTTATTTATTCACACCTTTCCTTGTGATTCTTGTTTATTTTTACATCTTAGGAATTTTCGTTTTGCTTTTTAATAAACATTTTGAGCTTCATAAAAAAAAATCTCTTTGTTCCTTTTATGCTCATAACATTAAATTTGTTTAATATTTCAGAGAGAACACTTTTTTTAAAAAAGAAAATGAAGATTCGTCTTTTTCTTCAAGAGCACTGCTGCTTTTTCATTTGATTAAATTCATTTTCTGTTTGGAGGAGTTTTAAAATGTCCATTGTAAAACTTTTAATCTTAAATGTTGGTCACCTCAGTTGCTTGCCCTTGTAAATGATGTTTTAATGTCCATTACATCATCCAAGTCATTTAACATTTCAAGGATTAAATTTTAGGAAAAATTAGCAGAATTATATTTCATTTTATTGAAAAAGCTATTCAATATATGGAACAATCTGCTTACAATATTGCTATGCAGCAAGGGAAAGATGGCTCAACACACCAGATTTGGAAACTATGATAGGAGAAAATTTTTCTTCAAGCTTTTATGTACAGAATTATGACTTTTCTGCTACAGATAATATATGATTTTCATTATCAATTCAGCTTAAACTATCAATTAAAGACTTTAAAAAACCATTTATGGCACACACAAGAATTACTGGTTAACATTGCTATTTTAATATTTTTATACTAAAAGATATTAATATTAAAAATGTATATCTGCATTTTCATGTTACTTTTATTTCATAAGTTACTAGTTAAATAAGGTTTTTTTTAAAAATCATAATGAAGTAACATAAGTTTACTTTATCTTTAGGGTCTATTTATCTTAATTTATAGGAATGTGTTTTGAATGAATGAAAGCAGAGGATATGGTAATTTGATAAGTGTTTCTAATTTGGTGAAATTTTACAATCATTGAAGTCTGATATATAAAGATTAAGGAAAAGTTAAAGTATTTGTGAATATTTATATGAAATTCACTTTGCTTTAGAAGTAAAACTTCTTATTGTTGTTGTTGTTAAGTGCTGTCGAGTCAATTCTGACCCATAGCAACCCTGTATAGGGTTTTTAAGGAGCAGCTGGTGAGTTTGAACCATTGACCCTGCAGTTCAAAACTTTGCAGTCTAACACATTAGCCCACAGCACCACACCAGGACTCATTATTGCTGTTGTTGTTAGGTGCCATTGAGTCAGCACCAA
>NW_006408932.1:542759-543899 GCF_000296735.1 Chrysochloris asiatica | reverse complement strand
TGCAATACATCATTCGGTTTCTTGACTGCTGCTTCCATGAGTGTTAATAGTTGATCCAAAAAGAATAAAGTCCTTGACAACTTCAATCTTTTCTCTGTGAATAAGAATGTTGTTTATTGGTCCAGTGGTGGGGATTTTTGTTTTCTTGACATTGGGATGTAATCCATATCGAAGGCTGTGCTCTTTGATCTTCATCAGTAAATATTTTAAGTCCTCTTCATTTTTAGCAGTTATTATTAGGTTTCATCAAGTCATTTCTGCCTCATAGCAACCCTATCTACAACAGAAACACTGCCTGATTCTGTGCCATACTCACAAGCACTGCTACATTTGAGCCCACTACTGCAGCCATCCCATTGAGACTTTTCCTCTGTTTTGCTGAACCTAAACTTTACCTGAATCCATGTGATGCCGTAGGATAAGCACTTGACCACAAGGTTGGTTTGAACTGCAAGGACAGCTGTTCAAACTCCCCAGCCTCTCCTCAGTAACTCTACACTAGGTTGCTATGGGTCCAAACTGACTTCGCATTTAACAGTAACATACTTTATATGGTATGGGGCCATACGATAAACATTTGACCTTAAGATTCATTTGAACTGCAAGGTCAGTAGTTCAAACTCACCAGCTGCTCCTCAAAGTCCTATAAAGGGGCACTATGATTCAGAACCAATTCGACTGCGCTTAACAACAACAAATACTTTACTAGGAGTCCTTGTAAAGCATTGTAGGATAATGCACTAGAGTGCAAAATCAGTTTGAACTGCAAGGTCAAATACACCAGATGTTCCTTGGAAAATCTATACAGAGTAACCATGGATTGGAACCAACTCAACTGCATTTAACAACAATAATAGCATACTCTACCAGGAGTCCTGGTGTATAAGCACTGGAGCTCAAGGTTGGTTTGAACCACAAGGTCGGTGGTTCAAAGTCACCAGTCCACCTAGAAGCCCAATACAAACCCAATACAAGGTCCTTATGAGTAAGGACCAATTCTACAGCTCTTAACAGAAACAAAATTTACCAAGCATAATATCCTTCTTAGGGGACTTCTCCTTCCTGTTAACATGTCTAGTGTTTGTCATATGAAGTATGACAATTTTTCCTTCTAAGGAGTATTCTCACCACTGGACCAAT
>NW_006408932.1:535984-542198 GCF_000296735.1 Chrysochloris asiatica | reverse complement strand
GTCGGTTCCGACTCGATGGCACCTGACAACAACAACAACAAGGAGTATTCTGGCTGCACTTCTTCTAAGAGAGATTTGTTTGTTCTTCTACCAGTTATAGCACACTTTGCCACCACAAGAATGAAAGGTATTAACTCTTCTTCAGTCTTCTTTATTCATTGTCCAGCTTTCACAAGCATATGAGGCAATTGAAAATACCATGGTTTGGGTCAGGCACACCTCAGTCATCAAGGTAATATCGTAACTTTTTAACAGTTTCAAGAAGTCTTTCGCAGAAGAATTTGCCATCACAATTTGTTGTTTTGGCAAAGTTAAAACCTACTTATATACTATGACTTTTAAGGATCCATAACTTTTTTGTCATTTTATGCATAAAATGATATCTTCAGTCTCTTTGTATAAAGATAATAATTAAATACCCTGAATTTTTAACATTTGGCTTAATAATTGAATGTATGCAAAGAATCATACTGTAGCATCAGTTAATGATATGTTTTGGAAAAATAATCTGAGCCTATAAATAACAAGCAGGTATTTTGTGTTCAGCTGCATAGAGTCCATTAGATCTCTGTTACTAAAAAATCAGTCTCCTTTGATTATTTTTCCTTTAACTATCTTTATTTCCCAGTCTTTCATTATTTATCATCTACCATAATTGAATCACTTTGCAATGCATATAATTTATTAACAAGTTCTCTCTTACAGAGGGCGATTCACAAATTTCATGGGGGAAAAAAACACAAAACAAAACATTATCTTTCCATTTGATTATTTCCCGGACTTCTTGTAGCTCTCTTGTATATGTGTACATAGTTTATTGAGCAGCCATGGTGTAGAAATATCAGAGAAACAGCTGGAGCCCTTCTATACAACTAAGGTAGGATTATAATTCCCTTTTAATATTTATATTTAGTGATTTAAAAAAAAAATCAGCCATGTGATGGGGAAGAGAGGATGGCTGACAGCACTCAGCTGCCTTCACTGAAGACTCCTGATGGCTGCATTTTTGGCAACCTGGGGCAAGTTTCATGATTAAAAGAAGGAAACAGTCTTAGATTGCCACAGGAAATTTTTAAGATATGCTTTGGAATAAAATTAATGGAATACATTGTCGCTTTTCATAATGTATTTTAAGAGGTACAAGAACCACTTTTTGTTCTGAATTCATCTGAGATGTAATTTGTCATGCTTAACATACAGCTGAAAATTATTCAGAACTAAAATATTGGTACTATAGAGATTAGTCATTGTGTTATATTATGAATTCATTGATTCAGAAACTGATCTCACAATCCATAGGTGTGTGTGTATTGGCTTTGGGAGCAAATAATTGATTATGTAGATATATATATGTATATGTACATATATATATATATATTTATGTGAATTAATATATTTTCATATTTAATTAAATGACTAGGTGTATCAAGGGATCTGTCAACATCTTTATTCCATGTAATAAAAACCAAAATGTAAATGTGCTTAAGTAACTAACAGACTTACATTATCTTACACTGTGAAATTAAAGCTAGATAATAGTTTTTATATTTAGATAAAAGTGCAACATATTAATGAAGTTGAACACTTGCTGTATCAAACATAGAACTTAAGTAAACTGCCTATTGGCCAAAGCATAATAATCTTGTCAAGGAAGGAAAGTAGTACAAACCCCTTGTTGCCCTTCTGCTGACTCACCTCGTTGGTGGAAATCATCAGATAGAGCTATTATTTTCTTTCCCTGGATATTTATTGTCTCTGACTCCTGATGTAGAAGCATTTACCTTCCAGTTCCTAAGGAAGGGCAATGGCTTTTATTATTGTGATTGTTGTTAAGTGCCATCGAGTCAGTTACAACTCATAGCGACCGTAATGGCTTCTATAGGCTTTCTCAAAAGGCTTCTTAAAAAAAGACCAAAAACAACACAATGTGTACAGGTTATAACTCATCCTCCTGTGACTTCAGCTGGGGCTCTTGGAGTTCCAGTCTGCTTGTGATCTTCCTGACTGACTATGGACTTTGTACTTCCAAATGAAATGTGGAGGCAGAAGCTGCTTAGCCAGACCACACAATTCTGTTGTTCAAATTTTTCTAATAAATCTATCTACCAATCTACTGGAGTACTGGTGTGGTACTATAGGATAATCATTGGACTGTTCAATGCAAAGTTGGAGGTTTAAAGCCATCAGTTTTTCCTTGGGAACCTTATACAGGGTTGCTATGAGTTGGAACTGACTGCACAGCAATTGACAACATCCGTCTACTTATTTATCTACCTACCTATCAACAACAGTATACGGCACTGTAGGATAAGCACTGGACCACAAGGAAGATTTGAATCAGAAGGTCAGTGATTCAAATGTACCAGCCGCTCCTCAGAAAGCCTATTGCTGTGAGTCAGGGCTGACTCAACAGACATCAGCAACAACAAAATACCTGTTAATTCTGCGTCTTTTATGGAACTCTGACTAACACATGCCAGTAACAGGAGAAAAGAAAATCCTGATTACTGTCTACATTTTCAGCTGAATCATCATGAAGTCATAAAATAAAAATGTTCCTTAATGTTGATAGCTCCTTCTTCTTGTTGATATTGTTAAAGGCTGCCCAGTAAGTTCCAACTCACAACAACCCTGTATAGGGTTTCGAAGGTGCAGCTTGGGGGTTTGAGCCACCAACCTTTCAGCTGTACCATTGAGGATTGTCTTCCTTTTTTGCTGACTCTAGGATTCCTGATGTGGTGCTATAGCACTGGACTGTGAACCACAGGTCGGCAGTTCAAACCCACTAGAGACTCCTCAGAAACCCTTTACAGGCTTGCTATGAGTCAGAACGAATTCACCAGCACTTAACAAGAAGAACACTTTATCAAGCATGATGCCCTTCTTCAGGGACTGGTCTCTCTTGTTAACATGTCCAGTGTATGTAGCGGTTAGTGGTGGTTATATGCTGTGGAGCCAGTTCCAACTCATAGTGACACTGTTCAGGGTTTTTGAGGCTGTAAATCTTTACGAGAGCAGAAAGCCTCATCTTTTTCCCACGGAAAAGCTGATAGTTTCGAACTTCTGACCTCGCGATTTGCAGCACGATTCGTAACCACTACGCTACCAAAGCTCCTTTTTCCATTGTATGTATCCACATATATTACGACACTGTAGTCCTGCTGTGGCGCTATGAGATAAGCACTGGACCACAAGATCTTTGGAAACACAAGGTCCTAAGAAACATTATACAGAAACATTGTACAGGGTCACTGAGTTAGAACATACTCAACAGCGCTTAACAACAACACAGGGTTTCCAAGTTGCAGCTGGTATTTTGAACCACCAACCTTACAATTGTCAGTCTAGCACTTATCCTTCATTGCCACACCTGGATTTAAGTAATTCCTTAATATTACCTAATATTTTTATCTTACTTAGCCATTATACACTATCAAACCTTAAAGATGAGTTGTGGCTGTTATTACAAGTCATCAAGTCAGTTCCGACTCACAGCAACTCTGTGTATAACAGAATAAAACACTGCCTAGTTTTATTGCTATATTTGAACTCATTGTTGCAGTCACTATGTCCATCTGTTTCATTGAGGGTCTTTCTCTTTCTCTCTGACACTCTGCTTTAACAATCAGGATGTCCTTCATCAGGGACTAGTCCCTGCTGATTACATACCTGAGATGGGTGAGGAAAATCTAGCTATCCCTGCTTCTAAGGAACATACTGGCTGTACTTTGTTCTTCTGTTTTAATCTGGAAGTACAACTGAAACCTCTCTACCATGAGTGATCCTGATGGTATTTAAAATGCCATTGCCATAGCTTCTAGCATCAAAACAAGCAAACCATCACAGTGTGACAAACTAGCAGAGAAATCATTGAGTTCTCTGGCAGGACAGGATATATATAATATTCTTCATTAATACCGTAATTCCAATTCTTCTTCAAGTCTTTTTTATTGATTATTATATTGGTATATATTGGTATAATGCTGTGGGTAAATGCAATGGATAGAAAAGTCTGTTTGAACTGCAAGTTCGGCAGTTCAAGCTCACTAGCTGCTCCTTGAAAACACTATACAGAGTCGCTGTGGGCCGGAATTGACTCAATGGCACTTAAAAAAAACCAACAATATAGATTTTATTCAGATACTACCAGTTTTTCTACTAATGTCTTTGTTTTAAAGGATACAAAACTGCATTCAATCATAACCTGGTCTCCTTTAATCAGTAACAATTTCTTTTTCCTTTCTTTCTTGTCATGACCTTAACAATTTTGAGGAGTCCTGCTCAATGAAATTTTCTTTCTTCCTTTTTTCAAAAGAAAAGTCTTCAATTTATATTGGATTGGTGTTCTCTCATGATTAGTTTGGGGTTATGGGTTTTAAGAAAGAACAGTTCAAACTCAGACATGTGAAATGTCACATCAGATTGTACATTATAGCAATATGAAATCAATACAACTTATTACTTGGTTAAAATAGTAGCTGCCAATTGTATCCACTGTAAAATTATTTTTTCCCTTTCCATATTCTAATCTTTTAATAAAAATAGTTTGTACATTTTAAAACTTTATTTCTATTCCTTATGGTTGAACAAAATGTTTTATAAGTTTTTCATAGTGAAATGCAGTTCTGAAATAAGTACATCAACATTTTAGTTTAAAGCAAGACTAAATAAAAAATCTAGCCACAATAAATTCCCATAGTCATCTTGTATCTGACTATTTAGTAAGAAACAGTTAAAGGAGAAAGAGGACACAAATAGAGTAGGTGAATAAAGGTAAAGAGGAGTGAAGTCAAGAGGAAAGGAAAAAAATGGAAGGAAGTGGGGAGGGCAGGCAGACAGGAAGCATACAATTAAAATGAAATAAAGAGCTGATCAAAATTTACAATAAGAGTTGGAATTATCTTGATGGCACACAACAACAAAAGCAAGCTAATGGCAAACATTTTTACTATTCATTCATACAACTCATCAATCATTTTTCAGAAATTTATTTAACAGACCTATGTGGATTTGTAAGATAATTACTGCACAACACCACTTTAAAGTATTTAAGAGGAGAGATGTTAGTTTGAGGACTAAGATGCACCTGACCCAAGCCATGGTATTTTCAATAACCTCTTAGGCATGTGAAAGTTGGACAGTGAATAGGGAAGACCATAGAAGAATTGAGGCATTTGAATTATCTCATTTAAGGTCTCCTTTTTTGTTGACCCTCCACTTAACCAGACATGATTTCCTGTTTCAGTAACTGGTCCTTTCTCATAATACGTCCGAAGCATGAGAGACAAAGTTCAGTCATCTTGCCTTCTAAGAAGCATTCTGGTTGTACTTCTTCCAACACAGATTTTATTGTTCTTCTGGCAGTCCTTGGTACCTTGATTACTCTTCCTTACATATGTTGTTTTTATGAGCAATCCCTCAGTGATCCCCTGCATACAGATTCCCATGTTTATTTCTGGGGAAAACTGACCTATGATTTCAGATTTTTTGTCAGATTAAGAAACGATATCAGAGAGAACGTATCTGAGAGTGGTCATGACTATTTAATTTTAAATGCAACACATTCAAATGTGCCCTGCTATTAATTCCATACTTTTCCATATTCTTCTTGAAATTGCACCCTTGATTTTAAATTCTTGCTTAATAAGCATGCTTTGGGGCATAAATAAAAAGAAACTGGCAAAGACTATTACTTTATATTTCCTCATTGACTTTTCAGTAGGAACAAATTTTTTGAGGCAAAATGATCTTAAGGTGATACTGTCTATGAGATATTTTACACTTTTATGCTTTATTATTTTATCTATTTACTTTTATAAAAAATGTTTTATTGTGAATTATGTGATAGTTTACATAGGAAAATATTAGCTTTCCATTCATCCTATCATATATCATTTCATCGCCATGGTTACAATCCTTTCCATGTATCATCAACCAACCAAAGGTTATACCATGCAAGACTGCCCCTGGTTGTCAACACACAACCCCTCTCCCTCTCTGGGTCTAGAGTTTCTGTCCACTCCATTTCTCCATATTTTCATCTCTGCCTCCATCTCTGTTGTCACTGCTTCTCTGGGTAGGGTTTCACACTATGCTCTTCTGCCTTGATGGTTCCAGGAACCTCCACTCCTGAACTGCAAAGACACTCACTCCCCTTCTTTTGCTGCAAAATGTCCACCTTTACATTTCCAATCCTCACACTCAATCCTGATAA
>NW_006408932.1:533867-534354 GCF_000296735.1 Chrysochloris asiatica | reverse complement strand
GAACCACTACATGGAAGTTAGCAGCCAAGTATTTAACCACTGTACCACCAAGGTTTCCTGCTATTGGCATAAACTCCAAAACAAACCTACTGCCACTGAATACATTTTTACTCATAGTTACCCTGTTGTTAAATGCTATTGAGTCAGTTCCAACTCATAGTGATCCTGTATTAGGTTTCTGAGGAGCAGCTGGTGGGTTTGAACTGTCAACCTTGTGGTTCCCAGCCCAGTGCTAATCCTACAGGGCCATACCAAGAGTTCATAGTACTTTTGTTGGGCAGAATAGGACCACTCCATGGAATTTCTGCAACTGTAAATCCTTATAGGAGCAGACTGCCAAATCCTATTCCTATGAAGCACCTGGTGGGTGTGAACGACCAACTTTGTGGTCAGCAGTCCAGTGCTTACCCTACTACACTACCAAAGATCTTGCTATTATCATAGGGGGGAACAAAAAAAGATGAAAGAAAAAAAAGGGGAAAAAAGT
>NW_006408932.1:508980-533112 GCF_000296735.1 Chrysochloris asiatica | reverse complement strand
GGTTTGGACCATCAACCTTGTGGTTCCCAGTCCAGTGCTGATCCTACAGTGCCCCATCTGGAGTTCTGCTGTAGACCTACTAAATTCCAATTTTCTATTTGGATTGCTATATGACCACAGCCATTTTACTACTTGTCATCAAGTTCCTTCTGATTTGTAGCCATTCCATGTGTATCAGAGTTGAAATAGACTCCAGAGGGTTGTTAGTAGCTGGTTTCTCAGAAGTTGATCACCAGATGTTCCCTCAAAGGTATCTCTGGGTAGGGTAACACTTCCAACCTTTGGATTAACAGTAGAGCACTGAATTGTTTTTACCAGCCAGGCACCCTTATAGCCTTTTAAATATTTGTACTAACTTTCTAATTATTTTTCTTACATTTCAAGTCATAGGTTTTTTCTGGCTCATTTGATATTAGAGAAATGAAACCTGTATACAGGAGAATCGGTGATGTTTTATAATGCAGACTGCAGGAAAAAGAAACTGAGTTTAGGAAAGATAGGGTACACATACAGAGTCACTCGAGGCCAATAAATTATGGCCTTAGCTGCAGCCAGTAGCATTTAAGTTCGCATCAGTTTCCGATGATAGAACACTAGCTTATCACCATGTTGACAACTGCAAACCCCTGTGGCCCCCAGCTTCTGTTTTCTCTGTCTGTTAGCTAGTCAGCCACATGGAATTTAATAGCACAGTGAAGTATCCATCTAAGGAGATCTCAAGAAAGACATGAAACAAAGCTAGTAAATGCTTATGTCTTGTCTACTGAAGAAATTATTCATTCACCTAAGTACCTCCTCTCCAATGCAGAAAAAGAGATAGAAGATTATTATATTGTCAGTGAATATCTGTTTGATTATCTGTTGTTACTGAGAAGAATGCAGCAATTCTTTGAGCTTGAAAATTGAGAAATAAAGATTCCGTATATAGTTTATAATTTCAGAATGATTATATATTTTTGTTTCCTCTGTGTTACGTGTACTTCTATTCAAAAGAATAAGGACCATATTATTTTTCACTAAGAATGGTCTTAGGTAAAAAAAGATTGTTTGGGATTCTATTTCTTTTAAAAAAAGATTTTGGACCCTTGATATTCCAATTAACAATGAAAAGAAAACCAGGATAGGAGTGGATTAAAAAAAAAAAAACAAAGGTTTTAAGGAAAAATTAGGACTAATTTTGCCAGGTTTAAGATCTGTTGTTCCTAATGAACATTAGAACATGTTAGCTGTGACTGCATTTTATCATCTTGAATCAGGTAGATATTAATTGTCAACATCTGCTTCACTTTGAAGAGTATGGATACGTGACAAAGGGATAATTTATTTCTTCAATTAAAATAATTATATCTTTAGAAACAAGGTTCTAAGATAAGCGCTTATCAACATAGACATATAGTATATTATACACGCCATATAATATCTTAGATAATTATTATTTGTAATTTTTTGAAAGCAGAATTTGGATATTACACTAATTTTAAACTACTCTAAATTATTTTAAGGAGCTCTGGTAGGGTAGTGTTTACGAATTAGGCTGCAAACCTTAAGGTCAGCAGTTCAAAACTATCAGCTGTTCCGTGGGAAAAAGACGAGGCTTTCTGCTACGGTAAAGATGTACAGTGTTGGAAACCCTGTACAGAGTCACTATGAGTCGGTTCCAACTCCATGGCACATAACCACCACCACCACCAAATTATTTTAAAAATTAAATAAGTTTTACTTTAACAACTACCTTTTTCCTCTCATTCTTGTTCATATGCCTCATCTCTCGTAGTCATAAAAAGTATATACCATATTTTCACTAATAACTCGTTTTATACACTTGTTTGCCAACCCCACCCTCCCTACCAGTTATTTTTTAAGTGCCTGCCCACTGCTTTTTCTTTCTTTCTTTCTTCTTTTTTTTTTTTTTTTTTTTACAGCAACATATAGAAAAAAATTACATACTGCATATGAAAATCCCGTTCAGGGAGAACAAGGTGTGTTTAGCAAATAAATGTACAAGGTGGGCTCATGATATCTGTATAAAAATACAGTAACTTCATAAGAGAAAGTTTTTATTTCACTAGTTTCAAGTCAGTGTTTTATTTTTCACTGTTGCTGAGGGTTTCTGCTCCCATAAACATTAAAAGTCTCAGAAACACTATACTGAGTCACTGTGAATCAAAATCAACTCGACTGTACTTAACAACAGCAAAAATAAACATTGCATCAAGCAAAGGAAATTGAGTAAAAGTGAAATGTGCATCTGAAAAAGTGAAATTTCTGAGATTTGGCTGAAAGCAGAGAGTATCAGAAAGATGTTTATCTGTGCTTTAGTAACTACCCAAAGGCATTTGACTGGTTGGATCACGGGCAACATTGTGTAGAACAACTATTCAACAATACTTAATTGTTCTCCTATACATAAACTAAGAAGCAGTTGTTGAAAAAAGACAAGGGGATACTGAAGGGTTAAAATCAGGAAATGTGTGTGTCAGGGTTGTATTTATTCACAGTCAACCTGCATCCTGAACAAATGATTTCAGAAGCTGGATTATATGAAGAAGAACACAGCATCAAGACTGGAGGAAGACTCATTGTTGTTGTTAAGTGCCGTCGAGTTGGTTCCAACTCATGGCTACCCTGTACAGGGTTTCCGAGGCTGTAAATCTCTATGGGAGCAGAAACCCTCATGTTTCTCCTGCGAAGCAGCTGGTAGTTTCGAACAGCTGACCTTAAAGTTCACAGCCTGATTTGTAACCACTACGTTACCAGAGCTCCTCATTAACAACCTGCAATATGCAAATGATACAACCTTGCTTGCTGAAAGCTAAGATGACTTAAAATACTGATGAAGATCAAAGACCATAGCCTTCCATATGGATTGCACCTCAATGTAAAGAAAACAAAAATCTTCACCACTGAATCAATAAATAAATAGAGAAAAGAAGGAAGTTTCAGACTTTATTTTGCTTGCATCCACACCAGCACTTATGGCAGCTGCAGTCAGGAAATCAAATGATGTATTGTATCAGACAAATGTGGTGCACAAGACCTCCAAGGTCGTCTAGAGTAAATATGTAAGGTTGAGGGCTAAGATGCACCTAACCCAAGCCATGGCATTTTCAATAGCTATGTGTGTGTGAAAGTTGGACAATGAATAAGGAAAAGACCGTAGAAGATTTGTTGCGTTTGTCCTATAACATTGGAGCAGAATATAAAAATACCATGGACTGCAAGAAGAACAAGCAAATCTGTTGAATGAGGTACACAGCCAGAATGCTCCTTACAAGAAGATGAGACTTTCTCTCTCTTACTTCTAACATAATATCAGGAGGGAGCAGTCCCTGGAGAAGGACATCATACTGGGTAAAGTGGAGTGTTAGTGAAAAAGATGAAGCTCCCCAACAGGATGGGTTGGCACAGTGGCAGCTGCCATGGACTCAACATGATGATAGTGAGGATCATGCAGAACTGGGCAGTGTTTTAATCTGTTGTGCATAAAGTCGCTATGAATAGGAATTGACTCAACAGCACCTAACAACAACAGCAATGTGTTTCTATCTATCATGATTCTAGTAAGTTTATTAAATTGAAAGTTTCCTTCCGTTACAGTGATAGAATGAGTCTAAACATCTTGGTATTTTATTAAACAAGAATTTTTATTTTATTTTATTTTTTTAGTGTTCAACAGTGGAAGTAGCAAATAGGTTGAAAGTCTATAATTACTCAAATGTGATTATGTTCATCTGAAAATACTTCAACAGTAAAAAGTGATGTTTCTTATGCTTTCTTCAGGTCACCCTTACTTACTTGATTGTGTCTCTCCTCTCATTTTCTTACTTTTTTTATGTAATTTCTTCTGAGTTGAGCACTGACCCTTTTTTATTTTCATTTTCTAAAAAATAATTTCCAAGGATTAATATGTAGGCCAATTTTATATAAACAATTTTTGTTAGCCAAAGGTAGATGTAGAAATTAACTAATTGTTATGTTTTTCAACATCTGTACAAATTTACATTGAAAATTTCCTCAGTAAAAACTGGGTAAGATTGTTTGAAACAAAGGTTATTTTAAAATGTTTTTCATTGACTGAGCACATCTGGTGGAAATTATGAATTCTTTAAGAGTCACTCAAAAGCAAATACGTGCAAAATAATTTTAATATCATCTGGTTCATCCACAGAATTCATGGGTACATCCTTAATTAAAGTCAAATGCCATTGAGTCTGTTCCTACTCATAGTGAATCTGTACAGGGTTTTTGAGGAGTAGCTGGTGGATTTGAACTGCCTACCTTGTGGTTATCAGACCAGTGTTTATTCTACAGCACCATATTAGGACTCCATAACCAGCAGCCCAATTCTTAACCATTAAGCTACCAGAGCTTGAATCCATAATTAATAGACCCTCATTAATTAAGACCCAACAAAGTCTATTTAAACAAATGCAAAAATACATTTTAATCTCAACATATATTTATTCAACTGGAGTTTTCATTTTCTTTGGAAAAGCAATCTAATCAAACCATTTATAGCATTATATTAACTCCAGAATATTCTTAAAGGTATGCCTAGCATTCACTCATAACTAAACAAGAATACAGTGAAAAAAATGTAAATTTTCAATTATGAGAGTATAAAAAGTCCCCTACCTTCAACACTAAAGGTCATCTTATTAAATGTTGTTTAAAACAATCTATGCAATGTAACAAGTAATCTTTTAGCTATGCTATAAACTGACCTTTAAAAGTAACTGATTTGTTTTACATAATTGTTTCTAGGTGACCAAACCCACTGAAACCAGAAAAATTTGTTTCAGTGTTCATTAACTTTCACATAAAACCTATTCTTTTAGAAAACAATCAAAATTAATAAACACATTCTGTTTTCAAAATAATGAAAATATCCTGTTTTCATGATTAATGAACATATCAATTTTGTTATAATTGATTAATCTATCCTAATTTTAAGAAGACAGGGGTCTTGTAACCAAGATTTACTTATTTTGTGATTGTCTTGTAACTGTTTAGCAGTTACTTAAATTTCAACCATTGTGAATTTTGTTCCAAAGTTACTGATAACATTGTATATTTAGCAATTTAAGAATCATGACTAATCTGAGGATTCAATTACTTTTTAATAAGATGTTGCCTTACTAAAAATTGTTGTTGTTAAGTGCTGTCAAATCAGTTCTGACTAATAGCAACCCTGTGTAGGGTTTCCAAATTATAGCTTATGGGTTTGAACAACCAATCTTGTGATTAGCATTCCAATATTTATCCTACCGTGCTCCAAAAAAATTACTTTGGATTATTTTTTGACCATGGGAAGATAAAATTCAAATTATAATATACAGAAAAGGAAAAAATAAAAGACCATTCAAATTGATCCAGAGGCAATATAAGTATTAGAGTTACCTGCCACAGAGTTTAAAATAACTGACCCATGGCCAAAATGTATAACAAAGATGAGAAGTATTACAGAGCATATATAAGATATATTGCAAGTAATAGTAACATAAATAAATACACTTATTCCAAGGGAAGCATGGTGGCTTTGTGAGATTAGACACTGGACATTGGGCCACGGGGTCATCAGTTTAAGTCACCATTCTTTCTATGGAAGAAAGATTAAGCTTTCTGCTCTGTGAAGATATACAGCTTTGAAAATGCTATACAGGGTTGCTATATGTATGAACTGACTTGAGAGCACTTAAAGACAACATTCTGATTTAGAGAAAAGATAGAGAATGCAGCAGAAGAAATACTTAAAAATGTAGAAAAACAAGGCTCCAAGAACACCTCAGAAAAACAACAAAATGTGTTCACATTTTAATCTTCCAAAACATATGAATATATTATCTTACACTGACAAAGGGAATTTGCAAATATAATTATGGTTAGAAATTTTGAGGCAAGAAGATGATGATCTGGATAAAGCAGAGATATGGATATTTATCTGGGCCCACTGCAATCGCCGAAATCCTTAAAAGTATAGAACCTTTCCAGTCTGGGTCATACAGACATGATATGAGAAGAACTGTCTGCCTTTTTTGTCTTTGAGGCTGAAAAATAAAATCAGAAGTGAAGGATTTTGTGTGACCTCTAGAAGTGTTTAGTGGGGAAAAAACAGAGATCTGGTTCCTACAACTGTAAGGAACTGAATTTTGCTAGCAACTCCAATGATCAAAGAAACTTGTCAATACCTTAACTGTAGCAAAGTGAGACCTGCACTGAATTGTATAGTAATGTATATTATTGTATGATAAATTTTATGATAAACCTATAGCATACTATAATAATGAATCTGTCTTGTATAAACTGCTAAATGTGTGATATTTATTTAGAAGCAATGGAATACTAAATTAGGAGGTAAAAGTAATTTAACATGAAAAAATTAAATTTAATTCATCACAGAAAAGAATATAAATCATATGATTAAAACAATAAATGTGAAAAAAACATACCTCATGGAATTCCACAACTATTTATGACAATAAGTTGTTACAAAGTAAAAATAAAAAGAAACTTCCTTAATATAATCAAGGATATTTATGAAATTTATAACAAAAAAGAATAATGAAATATTTATTTTTTTCCTTATGAGACATGAAGAGACACAAGTGTGGCCAGCCACTCTTAGCATTTTTGGATGACAATACCTCTGGTTTTATAAGAAAGAAGGTCAACTGATTGATTTAATATATACGAGCATTCTTTACCTTTCTATGAATCTATACTTGTACAATGCTATGTTGATGCTCTCCCAATAAGAGCTGGAATACATTCCTCCCTGTAATGATTTTTGTGTAGTTTTCGTGAATTGCAATAGTTCATAGAATACAGCAGTAGAATTCATAGAATATAGCAGTAGTGAAAGCAGGACTGCCAGAAGAAGAAATAAATCTGAGATGGAAGAAGTACATCCAGAATGCTCCTTAGAGGCCAGCATGGCTCCTAATCTAGGCTTCAAGACTTGTATGCTGCTATTTTCTCTTGGGTCTTTGTTTAGAGCAAGACAAGAATCCTAGGATGGTTTACTATACCAACAATCAACATTCATGGAAGCATCAGTCAAAAAATCAAACAACTTATTGCATTGTGCAAATCTATTGCACAACACATTTCTAAAGTGTTAAGAAGCAAAGAGACTATGTTTAGGAAGCAATGTGCCTAACCCAAGACTTGGTTGTTTCAATCACCTTGGGGCTGCTATGGCTAGGTACCATGGAGTCCATTCCAGCTCCTAACAACCCTACACACAAAACATAAAAGATTGCCCAATCCTGAACCATCCTCACAATTGTTGTTACACTTGAAACCACTGTGTCAATCCTTTTCATTAGACGTTTCCTCTTTTTTGCTGAACCTTCATTTTACCTAGCATAATATCCTTCACCAGGGACTGGTACCTCTTGATAATATGTCCAAAACATGAGAGTTGAAGTCTGATCATTCTTGCTTCTAAGGAGCTTTCTGGCTATACTTATTCCAGCACAGATTTGTTTGTTCTTTTGGTAGTCTATGATATTTTTAATATTCTCCAACACCCTAAATCATATGCACCAATTTTTCTAAGATCTTCCTTATTCATTGTCCAACTTTCACATATATATTATGAGGCTATAGAAAACATTATGACTTGGATCAGATGCAACTTAGTCCTCAAACTGTCATGTTGGCTCTTGAACAATTTAAAGAGGTCTAAGACAATATCATTTGATTTCTTGATCATTGCTTCCATGAGTGTCATAGTGGATCTAAGCAAAATGAAGTGTTTGACAACTTTAATCTTTTCTGCATTCATTGTGATGTTATTTACTGGACCAGTTGGGAGGGTTTTTATTTTCTTTACTTTGAGGTATAACACATACTGAGAGCTAGATTTTGACATTCATCAGCAAATATTTTAAGTCCTTTTGCTTCCAGCCTAAGGTTGTATCACCTACTTATGGCAGACTGTTAAGGAGACTTCCTGATACCTTGTTCTTCTTCATGTAATCCAGGTGCTCAGATTATTTGCTCAGCACACAGATTGAATAAGTATGTGGAAAGAATACATACCTGTTTCACACCATTCCTGATTTTAGACCATTCAGTATCCTTTTTCAGTTTGAACAGCTGTCTCTTGGTCTATATACAGGTTTCTCATGAGCACAATTGTGTTTTCTGGAATACATATTCTTCTCAATGCTTTCCATAGTTTTGTGGAAATGTTTTGCATAATCAACAAAGCACAGGCAAATATCTTTCTGGTATTCTCTGCTTTCAGCCATGATCCATCAGATATCAACAATGATATCCCTCATTCCATATCCTCTTCTGAATCTGGCTTCTGAATCTAGCCTCTTGCAGCTCCTTGTCAATCTGCTGTTGCAGCTGTTTTTAAATTATCTTCAGTAAAATTTTACTTGCATGAGATATCAATGATATTGTTTAAGGACTTCCGCATTCCAATGAGTCACATCTCTTTGGAACAGACACAAATATGAATCTCTTTCAATTAGTTGACCAGGTAACTGTCTTCTAAATCTCCTGTCATAGATGTGTGAGTGACTTTAGGGTGCATCAGTTTGTTGAAAGATTTCAATTAGCATCCCATCAATTTCTGGAAACTTGTTCTTTCCCAAAGTTTTCAGTGAACTTTGCATGTCTTTCATTCTTTCAGTACCATTGACTCTTGACCATAAGATACCTCTTGTAATGATTAAACATTGACCTTTTCTTTATGTATTCCCTCCATCCTCCTTAGATGCTTTCTGCATCATTCAAAATATTGTCCACAGATTACTTCAGTATTACAAGTCTAGGCTTGAGTTTTTTCTTTAGTTCTTCAGCTTCACAAATGCTGAACATGTTCTTCCCTTTTGGTTTTCTAATTCCAGGGTTTCTCATTTCATAAATATACTCAAATTTGTGTTCCAGAGCTTCCCTTTGAAATTTTCTGTTCAACTCTTTTACATCCTCATTGCTTCCATTTGCTTGAACATCTCTACACAGGAGAGCAAGTTTCAGAGTCTCTTCTGACATCCATTTTGGACTTTTCCTTCTTTCTTGTCTCCTTAATGACCTTTTGCTTTCTTCCTGCATAATGTTTTTGATGTCATCCAACAACTCTTTTGGTCTTCAGTAATTAGTGTCTACTGCATCAAATCTGTTCTTAATTTGGTGTCTAAATTCAGATGAGATATGTTCAAGGTTTTATTTTGTCTCTTGTTGACTTGTTTTCCTTTGCTTCAGCATCAGCCTGAACTTGCCTATGAGCAATTGATGGTCAGTTCCACAATATGCCCCTGTATGATGATATTGATCTTTTCCATCATTTTTCCTGAAGAGGTAGTCTATTTGGTTTCTGTGTGCGATATCTGGTGAGGTCCAGGATAAAGTCATCTTTTATATCCATCATGACTCCTATCATGAAGGCCATATTTTCCAACTATTGATCTTTCCTCTTTGATTCCAATCTTCGCTTTACAATCACTAATAATTATCAATACATCTTGGTTTATTTTTAATGAATTTCACACTCAAGAAGTTGGTCATTTTTGTGGGCAAGTGCTGTCAAGTCTGTTCCAATTCATAGCAACCTCTTGTAAGGATTCCAATGAGTGGTGGATTTGGACTGCTGGCCTTGTGGTTAGTAGTCCAGTGCTTATCCTACAGTGTCCTACCAGGACTCGAAGAAGTTGGTATAATTCAATTTCATCATCACTGGCATTAGTGGTTGGTGTGTAAATTTGGATAATAATAGTATTAGCTGGTCTTCCGTGTAAGCTTATATTCTCCAATCACATTTTGTGAGTCCCAGAACACTAAACACGTGATTTTCAGATTCAAAATAACCAATATCAGTCCATTTCAGCTCACCAATGCCTAGGATATCTATCTTTATTTGTTCCATTTCATTTTTCACAACTTTGAATTTTCTCACATTTGTGTTTCAAATATTCCATGTTCAGATTATTAATGAATGGTTACAGCCATTTCTCTTCATTTTGAGTTGTGCCCCATCAGCAAATGAAAGTCCTGAAAACTTTACTCCATTCACATCATCATGATCAATTTTACTTGAGGAAGTAGTTCTTTCCTAGTCGTATTTTGAGTATCTTCTAACATGAAGTACTCATTTTTGGCACTATATCTGACAATATCTTGATGCTGTTCATTGTTTTTGTCCACTGGCACTGTATCTGACAATGTTCTAGTTCTATTTATAAGGTTTTCAGTGGCTAAACAATCAGATCTAGTCTGCCTCTCCTTCTTCCTAGTATGTTTAGTTTGGAAGCTCAGCTGAAACCTGTCCACCATGGGGACCCTGCTGGTATTTAAAATACCAATGTTACAGCTTCCAGCATCACAACAACATGCATGCCATCACAGTGTGACAAACTGGCAAATGGTGGTCAATAACCATATATACATTCAAAAGCTGTAAAATAAAAAGGAAGGTAAAAGAAGAATTTATGCATATGAATTATGATGTTGGTGAAGAATTTATACAGAGTTGCAAAGCATAAAGTCATGGAGGCAATATCCAGCTGTATATTAGTTCATGGAATGGGCTTGCTAGCAAGGGCTCTAGGAGGCAGGTCAGTGCCCAGTTTGTGGTACTGAGGCAGCCTCAGCTCAATTCCCACAGTTGCCCCATCTAGGACACAACCCCAGAGTTGCAATCACCTTAGTTCCTATCCAATCACTTTGTAAGTATATGGCTTCACAGAGACACTAGACAGCAAGCACTTTGCTTCCATTCACACAGCTTCTGATTCTGACCAGGCTCCCATTGGCTACTAAGAGAACACCACAAACCAGCAAAAATGTGTTGCAAGTGCAAGTTTGTAAAAGCTGAGGCTTTCAGTGTTAACAGAGCAAGAAGCGTTTTCATGGTGGTTACTTTAATATATGTTTATCAAATATATATACAGCTATATATAAGGTTAAGTCAAAGAGTATTGCTATTTGGGTTCCAATGTATGATTTGCATTCCAAATGACATGCTTAAGCATGTCTCTGCAACACGTGGATAACTGCAGACAAGTTCTGTTAGTAATATGCTTGTCTTAGGCTTATTAGTATGACTTCAGAAAAAGGTACCATTAAAACAATGACTTCTGAGGGGATCAATTCAAGGCAGACAGGTCAGCTTAGAAGATTATAGCAGTTGTTTTATGGGTCTCTAACAGTAAAGTTATCTTGATAGATTTTCTTGAAGTATACAAGATGATCAAGAAGGAAGAAATTTTAAGAAAATTGAAAAGTACATGGGTAAGAGAAAGACCAGGAAATTTGTGCTGAGGGAATTTTTTTTTTTTTCCATCACCATAATCCTTGAAGGTAGTAAGGACTCGTCTATGAGAATTTTGCTAGAAAATGTTACCCCATCTGCCCTACATCCCTTCAAATTTCTTTTCGTTCCCCAAACCCAAAGAACATTCATTGAAAAAAAAAAAGTTTTAGATTCTCAAGGATGCCAAAAACTACCCTTTTGAATAACTGCACACATTGAAGAACATAGAATTATTTGCGAGAGGGTTAGAGAGATGGAAACAGCTCCTTCAGGAGTGTAAAGACTTAGACAGAGGATACGTTGGGAATAATAGTTTCACATTTTGATATTTTTAATACAGGTTTCTATGATTTGTTTTGCTCCTTCCAGGTAATGATGGCAAAACTTCTTTCATATTTTGCACATGTTATCAGGATGGACCAGTACCTGGAGAAGGACATCATGCTTGGTAATGTGCAGGGTCAGCAAAAAAGAGCAAGACCTTTAATGAGATTGATGGACACAGTTGCTGCAACAAAGATGGCACAAGACCAGGCAGGATTTAATTCTGTTGTACATAGAGTTGCTATGAGTTCGAACTGACTAGACAGCACATAACAACAAAAGAGCAACATGATTTTGAAACAACACACTTTGACTTACCTAGGTATGCTATATATAACATGGTGCTTTCACAGTATCAAAATAACAAATTGCCCAAATTCACATAATGTATCATGGATAAAGGAGTCCTGGTGTGGCACTGAGTGTTAATGTGCTGGACTGCAAGATTGGCTTGTACCGAAAGTTCAGCAGTTCAACCTTACCAGCCACTTCTCAGAAACCCTACACTGTGTCGCTATTAGTCAAAACTGACTTAACGGAACTTAACAACAACCATCATGGATAAAGTGACACATACTTGTACACTGTGAACTGCCAGAACAATGAACATGTAAGTATTAGAAGAAAAACATCCAGAATGGTCATTAGAAGAGAAGATGGAGAGATTCCATTATACCTACTTTGGACATTTTATCAGGGAAGACTACTTACTAGAAGAGAACATAATTGTTGGTAAATTAGAGGGTCGATGCAAATAAGAAAAACCCACTGCCAATGAGTCAATGTCAATGCTTTACAATCCTATATAGGGTTTCTAAGACTGTAAATATCTATGGGAACAAACAGCTTCATCATTCTTCCAAGTAACAGTTGTTGGGTTTGAAGAACCCTTGTCTTATTACTAGCAAGCCAGTACCAAAACCATAGTTTACCATTGTTGTTGTTGTTGTTAAGTGCCATCGAGTCAGTTCTGACCCATAGCAACCCTGTAAAGGGTTTCCGTGGAGTGGCTGGTGAGCTTGAACCACCAACCTTGCAGTTCAAAGGGTTTGCAGTCTGGCTATGAACTCAAGCACATCAGCAATTGTGAAGATGGTCCAGGACTGGAACATGTTTTGTTCTCTTATACATAGGTTGTCATGAATCAGAGTTGACTAGATGCGACCCATTGGTTAAATTTCCCTTGCTGATGAAAGACTATGATCAGAAAAACTGAGAAAATACAAGGCTAGCTGGTATACAGTCCACCTTAATCTAACCAGAAAATAACTGCTGTGACTCAGCATAAACAAAATCAGAATAAATACACAAGTAGTCTCTAGTTGTTTTTGTTTTTTTTTTAATCAACATTATGACAATGGATAAGTGACAAAGAAGAACAATGTGTTAAAAGAATATGCATGGCACACATCAGTTCTCTGTTGTTGTTTGTTGCTGTTGCTAAGTTACGTTGAGTCAATTCCAACCTATAGCAACCCTGTGTAGGGTTTCCAAGGAGCCACTAGTGAGCTTGAACTGCCAACCTTGCAGTTCAAATGGCTTTGCAGTCTGGTGCATTAATCCACAGCGCCACACCAGGACTCCTGGTAACTGCCATCAAATTGGTTCCAACTTGTCGTGATGCTGTATATGGTTTCTGAGGAGCAGCTAGAGACTTAGAACAACTGACTCTGTGGTTCAAACTGACCTTGCTGAGTGCGTATCCTACAGTGCCACATTAGTTCTCTAGTAGGTACTAATTTAGTTAACTATTAATACATAAGTAATTTATCTGTATGTGTCTAATACAACTGCTCCATTAATATGGTTATAAATATATTAATATGGTTGTTGCAAAGTGTCGTCAGGTCAGTTTCAACTCATAGTGACCCTGTATAGTGTTTCCAAGGAGTGATTGGTGAATTTGAACTGCTGACCTTGTGGTTCAAACCGACCTTGCAGTCCAGCAGATTATAATAAGATACTATTAAAGTCAACCTCAATCTGGGTGGGTTTTACTGATCATTGAATTTGTGTCCAAATTGTTCCTGCTGTTGTTGTTAAGTGCCATGGAATTGGCTCCAACTCACAGTGACTCTATGCACAATGGAGCAAAACACTGCCTGTCCTGCACCATCCTCACAATTGTTGAAAGATTTGAACTCATTATTGCTGCCACTGTGTGAATCCATCTCGTTGGGTGGTCTTCTTTTTCGTTGACCCTCCCTTTAACAAGCGTCTTAGGATGGGTTTATAAAGAAGCAAAACCAATAAAACATGTATATGTGGCACTGCAAGATAATGTGCTGGGCTGTAGGTCAATTTGAACCACCCGGTTGGTGGTTCAAATACAACAGCTGCTCCTCAAAAGGGCTGTACAAGATCACTATGGGTTGGAACCGACTCGATGGTACTTAAAGACAACAATAGAGGGAGAAGTTTATTATCAAGGGAATGGACTACAATAGCAGAGTCCCAGGTTCCCAGCAGAAGAGAGAAAGAGCCTTTCCTGCATGTCTGTTATATTGGGAGCATGCTACACACTCAAGGAAGTATCCCTTCAGTTGATTTGCTGCTCATAGAGTTAACTATGCCTGTATTAGGTTTCATCATCATGGGAATAAGCACATCTTAACTGCTAAACCACTGAAAATCCTGGCCTATCAATTTGACACAGCACTCTAACCACTACACCAAGCAGGGCGTCCTTATTCCTTTTGATAACATGATCAAAATACAACAGATGGAGTCTCTCAATTCTTACTTCTCAGGAGCATTCTGGTTGTATTTCTCTCAAGACAGACTTGTTTGTTCTTCTGGCAGTTCATTGTACTTTCAAGATTCTTCTTCAGCATTTAATACAAATGCAACAATTGTTCTTCAGTCTTGCTCTTTCATTGACCAATTTTCATATGCATTAGAGGTTATTGAAAGCCCATGAATTGGATCAGGTGATCTTAGTCCTCAAAGTTACATCTTTGCTTTTTAACACTTTAAAAAGGTCTGTTGCAACAGACTTGCTTAATGCAATGTGTCCAAGCAAGGATTAATTATCCCTGATACTCCTTTTTTTATAAACTGATTATATGTTAGAGGGCATGAATACAATAGTAACAGACTGGTTATGTAAAGAAGAGAATGTTCAAAACTCATCAATTGTTTATGCTATAAAAAAGAATAAGCTATTTAACTAATTTTATATTTTCTAGTGCAAGAAAATAGAAGTTTGCCTATAAGAAATTTGCTTTTATGTTCTGTTAGCTAAAATCTGACAAATGTAACTTCCTGGAACTGTTCAATGCCCATTTCTCTCTTCGCTTCTCCACTACTACATTTATCTTGAAAAAAGTAGGACCAAGGAAAATAAGTACTCCCTACCTATCCATCTTGATAACTTAATGCTTCTCTATGCCTGCAGCATTGGACATTAACGTTTTGAGTAAAATCTATAGGTCAATCAATCTCTTGCTTGAACCAAAGTGCCAATCCGTCATGTACTGTAATGTACCTTCTCTCTTCTAACCAAATTTCCAGGCCCGAATTTATTTTTCCAGATGATCCTGTCAATGTGCTAGATGACTGAAAACAAGTCATATGTTAGCCATGCTTATCTACAAATCTTTAAGCATCACTATGAACTTCTACTTGATAGATGATCAAATTAATGCAAATAGATCTTCATTATAAGTCTCTGGACTGTGGGATCTATCAAAAATAGAAACTATTAACAGCATGTTTTTCACAAAAGGAAAATAAATTGCACAGCAAAGTTTTTTATATTCTAGAACAAGCACAAATAATAATACGTCTTGCCAATATTTCATAAGTACACTGCATAAGTGTGCCTGTCAAATTACAGAAAAATTTCAAAAAGTATGATTATTGAAAATCATAAATAGCTGAAGACATGTTTTCGTATAAAAAGTTTCATTGTTATTATTAGATGCCATAGAGTTTGTGCCAATTCATAGCAATGCTGTTTAGGTTTTATAAGGAGCAACTGATGGGTTTGAACCACTGACCTTGTAGTTAGCAGTCCCATACTTATGGAGATAATTAAAGCTCTTGGACTTACAATACCTTCCATTCTACAATATATTTACTACACTTGCAAAGGCAAAGAGAAGCACTTACAGATGAAGATCAAAGATTAGAGCCTTAAGTATGGATTATACTCAACCAAAACTCTCACATCCTGGATCAATAATCAACATCATGATAAATAGATAAAATATTAAAATGAACAAGAATTTCATTTTATTTTACTTGGGTCCTCAATCACTCACTGCCCATGGAAGCAGAAATCAAGACATCAATTACATTGGAAAAATCCACTGTGAAAACCTCTGTAACATGTTAAAAAAGTAAAGATATCAGCTTGAGGGATAAGGTGCTCCTGACCCAAACCATGGTATTTTCAGTCAACTTCTATGCATGCGAAAGCTAGAAAATAAATAAGACTGAAGAATAATTGCTGCATTTGAATTATGGTGTTGGTGAAGAATATTGAATATACTGTGGACTGCCTGAAGAATGAACAAGTTTCCCTTAGAAAAAGTATAGCAAGTATGCTCCTTAGAAGCAAAAATGGCGAGTCTTCTTTTGTATTTTGGACACGTTTATCAAGAGAAACCAGTCACTGGAGAAAGACACCATACTCGGTAAAGCAGTAGATCTGTGTAAAAGAGGAAGACATCAATAGAAGGTTTGACACAGTGCCTGCAACAAATGAGCTCAAATACAACAATGAATATGAGAATGGTGCAGCATCAAGCAGGAGTTTATTCTATTATCCATAGGGTAGCTATGAGTTGGAACGGCAGCTTAGAACAACTACACAAAGAGAGTCTCAGGTAATTATTTTTGATGTATCAAACATTGCGCTCAGCAATTTCATGATACTATTTCAATTAATTGAATGCTAATAATAATCTTAAGGAGTCCTTGTGGTAGAGTTGGCTAAGCATTGAATTGCTAACTGAAAGGTCAGAAATCTTTGTTCCAACCATCAGTTCTGTGGAACAAAGATAAGGCAGTCTGCTTCCATAAAGATTTACAATGCAGAAATGCTATGGAACACTTGTAATCTGTTCTATAGATTAGCAATGAGTCAGAATCAGTTTTAGTACTGGGTTAATCTTATCTAAATTGAGTAAAAGAATCTATGGAAACTCCTTAGTGTAGTACTAGTTCAAGTAGACACGTAATAAATGGAAGTGACCACTTTATTCCACCTTATTGAGAATGTACCATTTTTAGTATATTTTATTGGAATGCACGTCAACATTTTATATTAAGAAGACTTTAAACCATCCCCATCACAGCAGATGAAATTTGTTTTGTTATATTGCCTTTGTAATCTGTCAAAGTCATTGGAACCCCTTTGTGGAATTTCTTGGAAAGAAAACCATACTACACAAATCAAAAGTACATGCTACATAGCCAAACAGAAAAAGGTTTAATATCACAATTCTTAGTAATTTATCATTACAGTTCTGTAATTGTTGTGCTCAAAAAGAATGAAACATCACCACCAAACTTGATATAACTCTGGCTGACTTACCACTTTTAGATGGATACTTATATCACATACTCCAATACACTGACCTGAAATATTAAATCTGTCACAACATGCTAACTGAACTCGACTGAATTGATATGCCCCTTTAGTTCATGCTATCCAGTGTAACAGTAAACTTTATCATTTCTCTTTTTCCAACCTTGCAAACCCCTTCCTTAATCCTTACCCAGTATTTAATATGTTTCTTTCTTACATCCCTTCTTTTAAAAAGAAAATTGTGGGAAAGATCTATTTGTGGTAGTTTTTTTAAAATATCAATTCAGGATTTATATAAGCAAATTTTCATTTCTCTGAGACACATTTTCTAATAATGTGTTGATTTGGTATGAAATGTTCTATTAAAAAACACAAACAGCAGAACCTGTCCATTTTAACATCTTTAAATGCAGTAATGGAACTATGAATGAACCATGACCTACTATAACTCCCCTAAGAGAGATAAAAGAAGTCAGAGTAAATATCACTGTGTAGTCAATATCTTACACATACATTGCCAAAAAGAAGAAGAAAAAAAAAAAAGCAGTTGAGATCTGCTCAGACATATAAAACAAAGAGAAAAGAGCTCATAATCAGAAGACTGAAATAAAATGATAATATATAAATATTATCAAATAATTCTAGAATGGTCTCCAGACATTTCATAAATATTCTAAAAAGTTTGCTTCATTGTTAGCCATGAATATTAGCACTAGACAACAGGAAGTCAGGAATACTGATTTTGTCAAGCCTCTAAAATATCCAATTTCTAAAAATATCCATGCTGAGCTACAGAACATTCTAAGGATCATTCCTGTGTTTACATAGCATCATAATGGTTTATAAGAGGTCAGATGACCCTGCTGATTAGTACTAAACTCTGTTAAAACAGAAATTAATCAATGCAACAAAAGTTTTCCTTGAGAGAGGCAATGATTCATAGTAAAAGAAGAAGAGTGGACCTTGCCACATATATCATCAGGTTACTAGACATTTTCACATTAGGGGCAAAACCCATAATTCATAGTATTCTCTTCTTCTTCGTTATCTTCAGCCCCTTCTTCTACTTCCTTCCATTTTCAGTTATTTTTCTGTGCACTAGCTAAATATATCTAAGAGTCAAGGTTTATTTTCATTGTCACGGGGGAATTAGTAAGTGTTATGTCATCTGCCTCTAAAGAACCATTGTAATGATTTGAAAAGAGGTATGGCAATAAACAGGTGATTTCTTCTTTATTTCTGCACTGCAGGAATTGACATAGACTCTTTTGTCTCTCAGCACTGACACTTAGCTCTCAAGATTGTATCGCTAAGCATTATGATCTATGGGTCTTGTAAATGTCCAGCACCATGGGAGAGTGCAAGCACTTTGAATTTCAACCTCTTGTGTTTCCTTTATAGGTCTGTGGATATTGCCTCTGAGATCCAGTTATGTTTCCCACTATGTCAGCATTCACTATAAATTCACTCAGTAGTCAGCAGGTTGCAATAATCGGGAGTAAGGCTTGAAGAACCCTCATAGAGAAAGATGAAACTTCCTGTTCAGAGGTCCATGTGAGCAATAAGAAAGTCTTCTAGCTCCAGCTCAGGGCTATTGTCTTTGGCCATCAAGCAATGGACCATGGAAACTTCAAGCAGACAGCAGTAACAATTCAACAAAACAGCTCAAAGGAGATTTGTCTTCAGTTCAGTGTCATATAACCAGAAAATGTGAAACAGAATATATTCTATTACAGTTTATGCCATATGCCACACACAGGAAAAAAAAAAAAAATGAAGCAGTGTTTCTTCCAGTAGCATATGTGTGTGTGTGTGTGTGTGTGTGTGCAAGTGTAACAGAGAAAAGTAATATTTAAAACACTAAAAAAAATTATTTTTGGCTACAATAAAATTAAATTCTCTGTCTCTCTCCTATAAGTTGAATATATATTTAACATTAGATAATAAGCTCAGATAATATCAGCACATTTGTTACCACTATTGGCATTTTCATTCTGTTGAATGCATAACAGAGGAAATGCTCTGTAGCCTTCACTCAATTGACAAAAAGTTTTAAAATCAACACTGCAACTATAACAATAAAATCACCTATCCCTCCTCCAAATGTAACTTAAAGAACACATTGTCTTCCATATAACAGTATAAACAAATATAATTGAAATAATGCCACTCATACAACTAAAACTATCCTGATATCTTATTCTCCCAGCCAAGTTATAAAGATAATATTAAGTATATATATTTGAACAAGAGACCTGGTGATGTCTTCTGCCTGTAACTGATTGGAATACCTAAAATGGTGCTACAGTGTACCCAGTAAAGGAGGCTTCCTGCGGTGCCTTTGTAATACCTAAAACTATAGGTAGAAACCTGTACTACATCCAGATCTCCAGAGATGAGACATTTCCACTTGAAAGGATGAGCAGACCAGCCTGGAGCGGCTAGAAGAACAGAAGATACTTCTTGAAAGAAAGACCTACAGGAAAAATACAAAACAATAGAGGCAGATGAACTGTTATTACAAGAACAAACAAATCGCTCCCTCAGGAAACATCAAGGCAAGTGGTCGGGTCCCCTCAATGCAAACCCCCTTCCAAGACTAAGACTCAACAGAAATACACTCTCTGATTGGTGACCACACACATCACCGGTAGGGGAGAGTGGGGTAAAAGCAGCAATGAAGCGGCAAGCTAAGCCCTACAATGTTCGGTGGGCTTCTGTGGACCCAGATGGGGACCTGGTTGGCAAGCAGTGTGAGGAGACCTGGGGACTCTTGGGCCCAGAGTCAGTGGTGTGGCCACGGAGGACTCGAGTGGAGAGTGGAGCTACCGGCTGATGAGAAGAGAGGGCATGTGCACAAGAACGCCCACACTTGCAGATGGTACCCACGTGACCTGGACCGGATGACTGGATGATCAGAGCTCAACCAGGAGAAGAAAGAAGAGGAAAAAGAGTGATCTGATACAATTTGATGAACTTGACCTACACCTACAGATGCAGTGACTCAAAAGAGGGAACAAATCCTTACAGCAAGAAACATTCCCACCCCCTCCACACACAGAGTAGACAGAGATGGGGAAATTGGACCTTGGATACCCAAATGGGGTGGGGGAGGGGGGACTACAAAGGCAAGAAGTGACTAGATTACAAGCTTTCAAGAGGGAACCTAGACCTAGCGGGCATGGAGGAAGGCAGAATCTCCAGTGAGTACTATCCAATCTGTCTAGGCGGAGTTGATGAAATGAAATACAGATGGGTCACTTGTGATACTATAGTGAATAATTGTTATCAGGACTGATTATGAGGGTTGTAAATGTAAAGGCAGACGTTTTTGTAGCAAGGAAGGGAGTGATTAATTCTCCAGTCTAGGAGCGGAGGTCTCTAGGACCATCAACGGAGAAAAGCCGAGAGCAGGACCCTACCCAGAGAAGCAGAGATGCCTGAGACAGAGACAGAGACAATGACGTGGAGTGATGAAGCAGCTGGAGACTTTGGATCCAGAGAGGGACTGTGTGCTGAAGACTGAGGGGTGGGGGGAGAGGGAGGGTGTAGGGGGCGGGTTTGTAGGGTATACCCTTTGGTCAGTTGATGATGCATGGAGGGGATTGGAACCATGTCAATGAAACAATATATAATGGAATGAATGTAAAACTAAAGTTTTCTCATGTAAACATGTAAACTATCATATAATTCACAATAAAACATTTAAAAAAAAAGTTTTCTGAGGAGCAGTACAGAAATTGAAAGTGGGATAAATGTTGCAGGGAGGGGATTGTAATTATTGAAATGAAATAAAGTTTATAATTTACTGAAAAAAAAAAAAAAAGAGAGAGACTTGGTGAGGTGCTGTAGGATATCAATGAATTGCTAAGTGTAAGGCTAGCCATTTAAACCCACCAGCCACTCTTAGAAACCCTATACAGTGTCACTACGAGTCAGAACCAACTCAATGGCACTTCCCAACCACAGCAACAATATATATGTCCCAGGTTCTACATCCTATTTTTTAAAAAGTGATTTAAAAATAAAAGCACTGCTAATCTTATAACTGTTAAATTAGCAATGCAAAACAATCATCACTAATATTTAAGAGAAAATATATGTCTCACTGTGGTTGTGAATAAAATTTGGAAGTTTCAATTCCAAAAATGTAACTATTGTTATTTGTCTTTTGTTGTTAAGTGCCATCAAGTAGGTTCTGACTCATAGCAAACCTATATTGTGTTTCCAAGGAACTACTAGTGGGTTTTAACCAAAGACTTTGAAGTTAGTGGTCTAGTGTTTTATCATACAATGCCAAACCAGGATTCTAAACTTAAGTATAGGGAATTCAGAGTCCTGACTTTCCATTTCCTCAATGAATTAAATTGGAAAAGGGGGCAAACCAATCTCAACCTCAATTACTTAACAATGAAATGGGGATACCATTTAAAATTATTTACCACATTGTTAGTTTACCATACAATATTTAACATGTAGAAAATATGGAGGAAATATCCAGTAAAAAAGTAAATAAAATATAGAAGGGTTGATGTGATATTATAATTTTAAATGGGTTGACATTGGGGCAATGTATTTATTTGTAATAGACATATCTTTACTGAAATTGGTAAGTATTAACACAGGTAGTCTGGGATACATAAAATTACATTTAAGGGGATCTGCTGAACCAGTTAATTTCAAATCAGAGACAGTATGGAAATTGCTTTGTGAGACACAAAGCTATTTTGGTGGTTTCTTACAAAAATTTAAAACTTTATTTTTTATATCCAGAAATGTTTTTCCATCACATCAATGTACCTGTTCATTCTTCCAGGGTATCAAGGGTTGTCCTAGAGAAATTTTGTGGAAAAACTTAACCCCTTCCACCCTACAACCCTAATCATGACACTTCGGACCTTTTCTTGTTTCCTAAACTCAAAGAACAATTCAAAGGAACATGATTTGAGTCCCTTGAGTATGGTAAAACTGCCCTTTTGACATATTATTTATCAAAGAGACAGAATGCTTTAGGAAGGGTTGGAGAGATGGAAAAACTGCCTTCAGAAGTATATAAACCTAGATAGAGGGTGTGTCAAGAAACAATAGCTCTATAGTTTAATATTTTTGTTTACTAAAGGTTTACCTCGTTTCACAGCAGTGTATTTTTACTTGTCTTTTTATATTCAATCATCTCTTATGATTGTGAAAGCTGGACAACAAATAAGAAAGACCGAGGATTTCATTTATTTGAATTGCAGCATTGGTGAAGAATATTGAGCATATGGACTGCCAGAAGAATAAAAAAATCTGTCTTATAAGTAGAATAGGAACACTTCTTAGAAGTTTGTGGGAAATGGATACTGAAACAACTCATGGAAGTGGAAAAACAGAAGCATTTGGACATCTGCAAACAAAATTTGGGCTGATAATCAAAGGAGAGTAAAAGTTTCTTTAAACAAAAGTTACTGGTGACAAGATATGGATTCATCACTGTGAGCCTGAGTGTAAATGGCAGAGTAAGGAATGGAAATATCCTCAATCACTGACCAAAAAAACATACAAAAGTCAACCACCAGAGTTTCCTAAGGGGCAGAGAAAGAGGCCAACTAAGCCGAAAGGTTTTGTGGGCTCTCTGCAGCAAGGATATGGAAAACAGGACACGACAGTTATCAAGGATGGTCCTAGAACTCTGTCCTCCAGAAAAACAGATAGAAAAGTGGATCGAGTGCTTACCAGGAGACAGAATTGAATGGACACGGCAAGAAACAAGGTGACTGATGAGCAGCAGTGGCCAACAAAACTGGTGGTAGCCATCTTGAAAGTTCAGAAATGACTTTAGAGAGGAAAAAACATGTTCACTTGGCAAAGACCTACCTGTGGCTCACTAAGAGAAAATGATTTTTTTTTTCTGTTTTGTTTTTTTTTTCCTTTTATTTTCCAAACAATATACAACCCCAAGGAATCTTCTGCTTTCCAGGAGTTCGGAGGCATTTTCAGGTTGTAAGCTGAGGTAGTGTAGTGGTTAAAAATCAGGCTGTGAACCTCAAGGTCAGCAGTTTGAAACTACCAGCTGTTCCATGGGAGAAAAGATGAGGCTCTCTGCTCCCATAAATATTTACAGCCTAGGAAACCCTGTACAGAGTCACTATGAGTCGGCACTGACTCCACGGCACTTTACAACAAGTTGAGGAAGGAGCTATATACAATAATACAACTAGGGCAGGCAGAGATCAAAATCTGCAAATTTTACCATGGATAGCCTTACACTGACTCTCTTTAGGAGTGGGAGGCTGAATGGACATTTGAGGTAGAGGGCAAAAAAAAGTGGGTTGTGAAAGAAAGGAAAGGAAGCAACCAATCAAAGTAGGCCTGCTCTCCAGACAACGTGGCTAATTTGAGCATTCTGAGGCAACTGTGAAGGCAAGACGCTAATAGGTGGCAAACCACACAGAATATTGGCAAAGATAAGCATTGACATTCAGTCCCCACCCTCTCCGCCTGCCCTCTCCGCCTGCGGTATGGGATTTTTTTTTTTTTTTTCCTTTTTGCTTGTTTTGGTTTTGATTTTGTTTTGCTTTTTTTTCATTTTCTTGCATCACACAAGCATCACACAACAGATGACAGCAATTGTGACCATACAGCCAAGCTACAACTATTCCCTCTAGAATCCCACCAATTGTCAAAATCCATTACCTGCTGCTATACACCAGAGGATGTCTACAACCAACATCTGCTAAAACCACTCTGAATTGAAATAAACAAACAGTGAACAGAGAAGCTCATCCATAGATCATAGTCAACAGGATGTAATTATGAGTGCCTAAGAATATACCAACATACATTAATTAAATTAACACAAATACAGCAACACCACAATATAATCCACTATACAAATAAAAAAATGGGATAAAAACAATACATGATCATATTGACTGATACAGACAAGGCATTTGACAAAATCCAACATCTGTTCTTGATAAAAACACTCAAAAAAGTAGTGATTGAAGGCAAATTTCTCACC
>NW_006408932.1:502223-507538 GCF_000296735.1 Chrysochloris asiatica | reverse complement strand
GGAAACCCTATTCAGGGTCGCTATGGGTCGAAACCGACTCGACGGCACTTAACAACAACAATGGACAACATTGCAAAGTATGAGTATTCCAGAACACTTAATTGTACTCATGAGAAATCTGTATCTGGACCAAGAGGCAGTTGTTCAAACAGAACATGGGAACACTGAATGTTTTAAAATTAAGAAAGCTGTGCAACAGGGTTGTATTCTTTCACCACACTTCTTCAACCTGTATGCTGAGTAAATAATCCAAGAAGCTGGGTAATATGAAGAAAAATGTGGCATCAGGTTTGGAAGATGACCCATTAACAACCTGCAATATGTAGATGATGCAATCTTGCTCGCTGAAAGTGAAGAGGACTTAAAATATTTCCTGATAAAGATCAAAGAGTACAGCCTTAGGTATGGATTGCATCTCAATGTAAAGACAACAAAAATCCTCACCACTGGACCAATAAACAACATTCTTATCAACGGATAAAAGATTGAAATTGTCAAGGACTTCATTGGTTCAGGAACACTTAGTATTCAGGGTTTTGTGTCAACTTGACTAGGCCAAGCTTTCCAGAGTTTTCACATTTGGGATGTGTTTATTCCCTTGGTGATGAAAACAGCTAGAGTTAACTCCATGATGAGTGACTATGAGCAGCCAATCAGTTGAATGGATGCTTACTTGGTGGTGTGGCCTGGTCCCAATATAATGGACACACAGTGAGGACTCTATATCTGTACCTGAGACTCTACAATTGTAAGATAATAAACGTCTCTTTATTTGTATACGTATATGTTTCACTTGTTTTTCTTCTCTATAGAAAACTGGCTAGGGTCAGATTGCTTAACAGATAATCAATTATTCATATGCAAGTTCAGGCTGAAGATAATTAAAACAAGTCCATATGACCTTGAACATATTTGAGCTGAATTTAGAGATCATGTTAACACATTTGATTAATTACACACTAATGACCAAATGCCAAAAGAGTTGTTGGATGACATCAAGAACATCCTATAGGAAGAAAGCTAAAGGTCATTAAGATCAGATTTAGACTGAAGAAATTGATTAAAATTTTCAGTTTACTCATCATTTGCTTTAGTAGTTGGTGTGTAAATTTGAATAATAGTGGCATTAACTGGTCTTCCTTGTAGGTGTATAGATATTGTCCTATCATAGTTGAACTTCAATATAGACTTGAAATGCTCTTTTTGATGATATATGGGACACCACTCCTCTTCAATTTGTCCTTCCCTGCATAGTAAACCATGATATTGTACAATCCAAATGGTCACTACCAGTCCATTTCATCTCACTAATGCCAAGGATATCAGTGTTTATATGTTCCATTTCATTTTTGATGACCTTTCATTTTCCTAGATTCATACTTCATACATTCCAAGTTCTGATTATTAATGGATGCTTAAAGCTGTTTCTCCTCATTGTGAGTTGTGCCTTGTCAGCAAAAGCTTTATTCCATCCATGTCATCACTGTTGACTACACTTTGAGAATGCAGTTCTTACCCAGTCATATTTTTATTTATGGAATATATTTGATTCATATTATCCCTATGTAGAGATTACCAGGAGTGGCTGAATGATTTGAACTATTGACCCGTGCTTTATCCTACAGCACCACACCAGGACTCCTTGTTGTTAGTTGCTATAAGGTTGACTCTGATAGAACAAAACCAGTCCTGTGCTGTCTTCATAATCTTTGATGTGGTTGAGTCTTTTGTGGGTCTACTTTGTTAACCCAACTCATTGGGAATTCTCTTCATTTTCACTGACCCTCTAATTTACCAAACATGATGTTTGTTTTTACTTATTGGTCAGTTGTTTTGTTTTGTAGGTTTTAGATATTGTTTTTTTTTAAGGAGTCCTGGTATAGAGCTGTAGGATGAGGGCTAGACTGCTAACCACAGGTCAATAGTTCAAATCTAGTCATGGCTAGGAAACATGATACAGGGTTGCTATGAGTAGGAGCTGACTCAATGGCACTTGACAAAATCTTGCATCTAAAGCCAGTACTGCAATTGATATAAGAAGTACATATTTATAGCCTCATGTCTGTGCATTTTACTAAAATAAAAATATATAATCAGTATTTTGCTACAGTTTTCTTCCCCCCAAATACTGAAACATATCTTTCATAGAGAACATAGTGTTCCTTGCTTCTATTAATTTTTATAGAGTTTCTTCAAAGAAACAGATAGTGAGTGAGTGAATGGCATAATAGCTACATTTCAAATTACATATACACGCACATATATATCCAATAAACCATGACTTCCAGGACGAACAAATCTGTCCTGGAAGAACTGCATCCAAAATTTCCTTACAGGTGAGGATAATGAGACTTCATCTCGTGTTCTTTGAGCATGTTATGAGGAGAAACCAGTCTCCAGTAAAGGAACTCATGCAGAGTGTTAATGAGAAAGAGGAAGCACCTCAAGGTGATGGATTAACACAGTGACTGAAACAATGGGATCAAATATAGCAATAATTGTGATGACGGCACAGAAATCATCAGCATTTCATTCTTCTGCTATGCAGAGTCACTATTAGTCAGAACCAACTCCAAGGCACCTAATAGCAATTATGATAGGGCTTCAAAAAGTGCATGAAAAAATAGAATGAAAAGATAATGAAATATTCCCAATAACTCCTTTAATTTGTTTTTTAAATAAACTATTGCCATTGTATAAACTCAAAAAGTTTTTTTGTGAAAAAATTGCAGAGAAAAAAATATTTTCAAGAGGACTCAGAGATAATCATTATTAATTTCTTGGTGTTAAGGTTTGCATTAAATAAGGTACACAATTTTCTGTGAAATAGGAGGTTATGTGATTGTGTGTGTAAGAAACCGTGTGGGAGTCTGGTTTTCATTGATCTCTCCATTGGTGCTGTTGCTGCTGGAACTGCTGGGGGGAAGCAGGAAAAATAGGGGCAGACAGTGGCTGCAGCTGAGAGGGCAGCAGCTGGATCAGAGCAAGTAGAAAGGAGTGAGGAGGAAATGGAACATGCCAGTCCTTGCCTGCCATTCTGCCCATTTAAGGAGCAGGAGCAGCCTGGGCTCCTGGAAGCTCTACCACTCCTGTCATGGTACAAAACCGGAGCACTCTAGACCAGTCCATTGTCCTCTGCCTGTAACCCACAATTGAATGGTCCAGTGCTTAAGTGTCTGGGTTTGGAGTCTTTAAAATCATTATGGGGAAATAATAAACAAAAGGAGAACTATTTTCCCTTTATAAACAAAATAAAACAAACAAGCAAAATAATACTGACAGGACTACAGATATATATGTGGTGGGACATTATCCAAAAGTACAGTAAGCGATACATGTTGTTGTTGTTGTTGTTGTTGTTAGTGTCATCCAGTCGATTCCAAGCCGCAGTAACCCCGTATAGGGTTTCCAAGGAGCAGCTGGTGAGTTTGAACCACAGACCTTGCAGTGCAGACAACTTTGCAGTCTGACACATTAGCCTGCATAGCTATAGCTTTATTTTAGTTTCTTTCTTCCTCCTCCCTCCTACATTGTTCCCTCCTATTCCTTTTTTTTTTTAATGCTTTTATTCCTTTTTCCTTCATTCCTTCCATTTGTTCTTCTCTTTTCCCTTCTCTCCCCATCACATATATCCTTCCCTCTCTCCATCTCTCCTGGTTACTTACCTATTGTCCTTTAGTCCCAACCTATATTTTTCTCTGGGATTGATGGTCTGCACAGTGTATCTATTTTCCCAATGACTGCTGACTTCTTTCTAAATCCAGGAAAGAAAAAAAAAAAAAAAAAACACTGTCAAGAAAGCAAATGGTGAAAGAAAATAAGGTCATACCTTTTTATGTCCTGGCATGTGACAATTGCTTCCAGCGCCAGAATTTGCTGATACTGCAATATGAGGACAGATGGGGACAGGGGAGTTGGCTTCTAGCTTTTTTGATGTTTCTTACTTTAGAGTCCTGATGTGGCACTATGGGATAAAGCACTGAACTGCAACATTGATTTGAATCACAGGGTGGGCAGTTCAAACTCATCAGCTGCTCCTTGGAACCCCTTTACAGGGTCACTATAAGTCAGAACTGACTCAATGGCACTTAGCAACAACAACAACAGCTTTGGTTGAGGCAGCACCTCTCCAGTGTATCCAAAATATACCTTAATTTTGTCTCCAACAGTTCAGCTGTAAATGAAACTTTGCTGGTCCATGTCACCGGAGACTCAGTCAGAATTGTTGCAGTAATGGACATAAACAACAATGGTAATAAGGATGTCTTAGGCCTGGGCAGTGCTTCATTCTGTTGTACATTGGATCGCTGAGTCTGAACCAACTTGAGGGTATCTAACAACAAAAACAGCAAGAAGAACATTAGCTGTTTGTCATCTCTGGGAATTACCTTTTATTCAGATTCCTTTTCCCTACACCACCATCCATCCTGATCCTTTTCCTTATCTTTACCTTGAACTTGGATATGAGCAATTTATGGTATGTTCTGCAGTTGCCCTCTGAGTTTTTCCTGTCTAATAATATTGAGCTTTTCCATCATCTTTAGCTGCAAAACTAGTTAATTTGATTCTTGTGGATTCCATCTAGCGAGATCCACATGTATAGTCATTGTTCAGTCTCTATTATTAGTCTGTCAGAGTCCTGGTGTGATGCTATAAGATAAACACTGCACCACAAGGTTGGTTTGAACTACAAAGTCGGTTGTCGCCCATGGTGGACAGATTTTGACATAGCTTCCAGACTGAAACAGGCTAAGACTTTATTGCTCAGTACATGTTGTTAGGTGCTGTGAAGTTGATTCCATCTCACAGTGACACTGTACAGCAGAATAAAGCAGTGTGTGATCCAGCAGCATCCTCACAGCTATTGTTATGCTTGAGTCCACTGTTGGCACCACTTCACCAGTTCATCCCATTGAGGGTGTTGCTTCTTTTTGCTAACACATGATGTCCTTCACCAGTGATTGGTCCTTTCTTGCAACACGTCAATTGTAAGAAAGGCAAAGTCTCACCATCCTCACTTCTAAGAAACATTCTTGCTCTATTTCTTCCAAGACACATTTGTTTGTTCTTCTGGTAGTCCATGTTACTTTCAATATTCTTCACCAACACCATACTTCAAATGTATTTATTCTTTAGTTTTTCATACTGTGGTGGATTGTGTGTTGCTGAAAGTTCTGCCATCTGTGTTTTAAATACCAGTAGGGCCACCCATGGTGGGCAGGTTTCAGCAAAGTACCCAGGCTAAGATAGACTATGAAGAAGAGGCAGATCACTTCTAAAGGGTTGTTGTTGTTGTTGTCAGGTGCCATCGAGTC
>NW_006408932.1:494691-501353 GCF_000296735.1 Chrysochloris asiatica | reverse complement strand
TAAAGTGTTAAAATGCAAAGTTGACACTTTGAAGACTAAGGTGGGCCTAACCCATGCCATAGTATTTTCAGTCACCCATGATGCATTTGAAAAGTGGACAATGATTAAAGAAAAATAAAGAAGTAATGACATATTTGAACTATGATACAGTGAAGAATAATGAACATATTTTGTACCTCCAGAAGAAAAAACAAATCTATGTTGGAAGAAGTATAGCCAGAGCGCTCCACAGATGCAAGAATCATGAGACTTCATCTCACATACATTGAACATATGCGAAAAGACAAGTCCCTGGAAAAGGACATCATGTGTGGTAAAGTAAAAAGTCAGCAAAAAAGAGGAAGACAAGATGGATTTACAATACCAAGTGGCTGCAATAATGGGCTCAAACAGAAGAATGATTTGGGAATGGTGTAAGACTGGCCATGTTTCATTCTGCTGTATGTGATTGCTATGAGGTGTAATCAACTTAGCGGCACCAAACAAGAACAACAATGTTCATATAATAATCTAGAGTGTATATCTTTATAAATCAACAAATATTCTCCAGATTTGTATGTATAATATGTATTAACAATAATTTGGCTGATTTTCTGTAGCTCAGAGATTTCCAAGGTTTTATTATTATAAATAATATCTCAATTGTATAAAAAATCTTTGCACATATTTGAACACATTAGTTATTCATTGCTTAATTACTAGAATGGGAATTATTCTGCCAGCATATGGGGCTATGTGGATGGTAAATATCTTTGCTACATATTGACTTTTTTTGCAGCAAGGGGTTGCATTAAACTTCATCTTACTCCTGAAGTGAATTAGAATAACTTTTTCACTCATAGTCTTATAAATTTCTTTATTTTATTCTGCAGTTATTTTGATTTAAAAATGCCATTGTTTGATTACCAATGAGATAGAATTATCTATCATGTATGTTTCTTTGTTTTCAAATTGCCTGGGATGACCTGTGTCCACTATTTTACTGGACTGTTTGCTTTATTATTCTTAGATTTCTTTCTAAAGCATTGAATTAACCTTTATTTTCAATATAGGTTGCTTCTTTTACTTTATCAATTTGTAGATTTTCCTTATATAATTAATGCAAAACATATATGATTATTATACATTTAAAACTATTTCATGACTTTAAATTTATCATTATTTTTAGAATGAGTTTTGTCTTTTCTTACCAAACTTAAAAGACCTTCCCTAATACGCAGGTAAGCCAAAAAGCATTGCTACTATGTTTCTAATTTATATATGTATGAGTTTATTCTAAGCAAAATATATTTAAATGTGTCTGTGATCAGCGATGGTTGCTGACAAGTTCTCTCAGTAATACACTTGTCTTAGTCTTGTTAGGTTGCCTTTTAAAGTATGTAATAGAAAAGTGCTATCCAATGGGATCTCTGAGCAACTTAAATTCAAGGCAAAGAGACTAGCTCAGAAGATTATGGTGACAACTGTGTACAAATCAAAAGGATTAATTCCGATATATTTTCTCAAAGGATACAAGACAATCATGATAGCTTATTATGTATAAATTTAAAAAAAATTTTTTTTAACTGCACTGGTGAGAAGGCCAGGAAAACTGTGCTGACGAATTTTTTTTTTTCTTTTTTTCACATCACAATAATGAATCTGCTGTCCTACAAAGATTCCATTGCAAAACTATTATACCATCTTGCCCTGATTTTGCCCCTTTATACTGTTTTTTGTTCTAAAAAATTAAAGAACATTGGAAAGGAACATTATATGAGTCCCTCAGTGATGTCAATACTGCATTTTTAATGTGATATCAATGTAACAGCACCTTCAGAAGTAAGTATGTTGTTGTTGTGTTAAATACCGTGGAGTCTGTTGCGACTCATAGTGACCCTGCACAGGGCTTCCGAGGCTGTAAATCTTTACATGAGCAGAAAGCCTCATCTTTCTCCTGCAGAACGGCTGGTGGTTTCGAAATGCCGACCTTGAGCTTAGCACCCCGATTCATAACCACTACGCTACCACAGCTCCTTAGAAGTATATATACTATTCTATAAGATAATGGTAGCATCCATCCCTTGTGCAGCATTCTCTCTCCTCAAGCTGGGTTTGATTATTTTAGCGACCACACGGAAGTCAGACACCAGGCTCTCAATAACGGGCTTATTAGGGAAGCTGACAGATCAGAAATGCTAAGGGCACAATTCTTTCATCCAGACAGCCTCTCCTTTGCTAAGCAGGCTTCTCTCTGGCCCTCAGCCCCATGGCCTGGCTTGTGTCCTACTCCAGTAATGTTACAAAGCTCATTTAGGACTGCTGGGAAATGCTCACAGATTGATTACACCACTCCACCTTAAGTCTCAGCCTGAAAGCACACAGCTCAAGTTCCATGAGTCATCAAACCTAGCTCCCCCAGATAAGTGCCTGGAAACACAAGCCTCCTCCTGCCCAAAGTCACTCAGCTTTGCTTGCTCCATGGACTGGGATGGCCACGGCTGTGTCTCATTCTCTGGCTTTTGTTTCTTCAGCTGATGCTTTTCTGCTACTTTTCTGATGTCATAGCATTTTGTCACTGGGTAGAGGAGGACATTGAGGGTCAAAGGACACACACCACACTTGGCTTTTCCTTGTTGGTAGTGAGATCTCCTTCTTGCCTCTGTGACGTCCCATTTTATAGCCATGATAAAGTTCCAAGTTTTCACAATTAACTCTGCCAAGAGTCACTACAAATAAATCATATGTAATCAACCCGTCAGCATCTTCCCTCACCTCTCTTTCCTACACCCACCAGTAAAAATTCATCAGTGGAAATTTCAAAAGGCATACCATTCCATCATTGAGTAATTTAGTGCATGCCAATATACGTGGAAGATTTGTCAAGAAACAATAGTTTTGTATTTTGATACTTTTTATTAATAAAGCTTATATGCTTGTATAACAATACTTTCTGACATATATTTGTAAACACATGTTTACAGAGACTTGTAAATACCATTATTCATCTATTTAATAAAGTGAGAGGACCTTGGGTTCATGGTTGCTAAATTCCTTTTCCATATATTATGTATCAAGTTCAGTTCATTCTACCTCTAAGATATTTATCAATTCTACTCACATCTCATATCAGCCATCACCTTCATCCTCTTCATATCTATTCTCTGATATAATGCAATAGCCTTCAATCTGATGTTTCTAGGTCTGTTCTGGCCTTCCTAATCTGTTATCCACAATTTAAGTAATTATTTTAAAATTATAAATGAAAGCCTTTTGTATAAACCTTCTAAAATGTTTTACCTTTTCAAAGAATTAACTTTGAAACCTCCACTGCTTAACCTAAGGTCTTTAATCATCTCAAACCTCATTATATGGCACTTCTTTCTGTCTCTAACTTCCGTTCACAATGGCTTTGTGGGAAAACTCTTAAGTTCTTTTTCACATTAGGACCTTCCTCTTTCTGCTCTTTCCTTATAATCTTCTTTTTCACTTTACATCAATCAGATCACAAACAAAATTTCTTCTCAGTTCAGTCTTTAACAGTTGTACTTTCTCTAATGGTGGTCATATGCTGAGGAATTGGTTCAAATTCATAGAGAACCTGTACTCTGTATAGGGTTTCCGACGCTATAAATCTTTACAGGAGCAGAAAGCCTCATCTTTCTCATGCAAAACAGCTGGCAATGTCAAACTGCTGACCTTGAGGTGCTACTCCTTCATAAATGCTTGTTTAGATCATTCTTTCATTATGAATCAGGCTGCTAATCGCACGGTCAGCAGTTCGAAACTACCAGCTGTTCCTTGGGAGAAAGATGAGGCTTTCTGCTCCTGTAACGATTTACAGCCTCAGAAACCCTGTATAGGGTCACTATGAGTTGGAACCAACTCCACAGCACATAACAACAATAACATCACAAAATTTATGAGTATAAATCCCAATTATACTGCTATTTATTATTTTAGAATCCTATCATTGTACTTGGCAGAAAATGCCTACAATGAAAAATAAATACAATGAATATTTGCTTAAAGAACGAATAATTTTAATTTTTCAAATGAGAAAAGTAAGACTTAGAGCAAATTCGTTTAAACATGTTTCCCAATGTCAAAGTGTTCTCTAACGTAAAATATTTTTATTCTAATTTTACAGTCTGGTGATTATTACAATGGAAGGCGACATGACATGACCTGTCTATGGATTCATAGACTTCTCTGAATACTCTGGTTAATGACTAAACTTCAGAGTAAGGGTAATTAGTCATCAACAATTTTATTGAACAGCAATTTGATTTGATTTGCTAAAATCAATATGTACCTGTACTTTCTTCCAAAGTTCTGTTCTGTTCTATAACTCTGATGTAAACATTCATAAGCAATACTTTCAGTACAGTAAGTTCCCAGGTTATAAACTCGGGATTTCTTAGCAACTCTTACTTGCCCTATGTTGTTTTTGTTAAGTGCCCTGGAGTTGGATTCAGACTTATAGTGACTCTGTATAGGAAACTGACCTCTAGTGTTATATAAATGTACCCTGATTTTAAAGTGATTGAACCAGCTCCTACTTGCAACCGATTTTTCATGACAATCACCTCCACTTGGTACTTGTGCAGCTTTAAACCATGGAAAAAAAACTTCTAGCCTTTCCTTGAACTAAAACCAAAAACAAACCCCCTGCTTTTGAGTTAATTCCAACTCATAGGAACCATGTGGGACAGAGTAGACATACACCAAAGCTATAAATCTTTCCTGCAGCAGACTGCCACACTTTACTCCTGCAGAGCAACTGGTGTGTTTCAACCATTGACTTTTGGTTAGCAGCCAAGTGCTTTAACCACTGCATCACTAGGGTGCCTCTTACACTAACCAAATCCAACTCACTGCCATCAAACTTGATTGCAAGTTACAGTGATCCTATTTAGGATTTCCAAGACTGAAAATCTTCACAGGAGCAGACATCTGTAGATTTCTTCTATAAAGCAGTTGGTAGATTTGTCCAGGTTCCTCATCACTGGCTTTAGTGGCTGTTGTGTGAATTTGAGTAATAGTGTTATTAATTGGTCTTCCCTCTATGTGTGTGGACATTTTCCTCTTACAGAGAGCATTGTACTTCAAGATAGATTTTCAGATGCTCTTTTTGATGATGAATGCCATGCCATTCCTTTTAAGTTGGTTTCTGTCAGAATTTGTTGTTGTTACTAGGTGCAATCAAGTGGGTTCAGACTCATAGTGACCCCATGTGCAAAAGAACAAAATATCGCCTGGTCCTTCACCATCTTCACAATTTTTATTATGCTTAAGATTAATGCTACTACCACTGTGCCAATCCAGCTCATTTGAGGTCTTCCGCTTTTTTGCTGTTCGAACAACTGCCTCTTGGTCCATGTACAGATTCCTCATGAGAACAATTAAGTGTTCAGGAATACTCATACTTCACAATGTTGTCCATACCTTTTCATGATCCACACAATTGAAAGCCTTTGCATAGTCAATAAAGCACAAGTAAACATCTTTCTGATATTCTGTGCTTTCAGCCAAGGTCCATCAGAAATCAGCAATGATATCCCTCATTCCATGGCCTTTTCTGAATCTGGCTGGAACCTCTGGAAGTTCTCTGTCAATGTATGATTGTAGTCATTTCTGTATTACCTTTAGCAAAACTTTACTCACATGGGTTATCAAAGAGATTGTCCTATGATTTCTGCATTCCATTGGGACACCTCTCTTTGCAATGGGCACAAACATGGATCTCTTCCAAATCAGTCAGGTCTTCCAAATTTCTTGGCAGAGATGAGTGAGTGCCTCCAGTGCTGCCTGACTTTCTTGAAATATTTCCATTTTTATTCCATCAATTCCTGGTGCCTTATTCTTTGCCAATTCCTTCAATGCACTTTGGACTTCCTCTTTCAGTATCATTGGCTATTGATCATATGCTACCTCTTGAAATGGTTGAACATTAACCATTTCCTTTTGGTACAGTGACTTTGTGTATCCCTTCCATCTTCTCTTGATGCTTTCTGCATCATTCAATCATTTGACCAGAGAATCTTTCAATAACTGAAGTTGAGGATTGAATTTTTTCTTCAGTTACCCCAACTTGAGAAATGTTGAGCATGTTCTTCCTTTTTGGTTTTCTGATTCCAGATCTTTGCACATTTTATTGTAATATTTGGCTTTATCTTCTCAAGCTGATTTTGAAATTTTCTATTCTGCTCTTGGACCTCCTCGTTTCTTCCATTTGCTTTAACAATGGAGAGCAAGTTTCAGTGTCTTTTCTGACATCCATTTTGACTTTCCTTCTTTCTTCTTCTTTCTTCTTGTCAATGACTTTTTGCTTTCTTCATGTATGATGATCTTGACGCCATCCCACAACTCTTCTGGTCTTCGGTCTTTAGTGTTTAATGTATCAAATCTGTTCTTCAGATGATCTCTAAATTAAAGTGGAATCTATTCAAGGTTATATTTTGGCTCCCGTGGACTTGTTTTCATTTTCTTCAGGTTCAGTTTGAATTTGTATATGAGGAATTGATGGTCTGTTCCACAGTCTGCCCCTATCTTGTTTAGACTGATGATATGGAGCTTTTCCATTGTCTCTTTCCACAGATGTAGTCAATTTGATTTCTGTATAATCCATCTGGTGAGGTGCATATATATAGTCATCTCTTATGCTATCTAAAGAAGGCATA
>NW_006408932.1:493967-494490 GCF_000296735.1 Chrysochloris asiatica | reverse complement strand
GCTTGCTGAAAGTGAAGAGGACTTAAAACATTTACTGATGAAGATCAAAGAGCACAGCCTTCAGTATGGATTACATTGCAATGTAAAGAAAACAAAAATCCTTACCACTGGACCAATAAACAACATACTTATCAATGGAGAAAAGATTGAAGTTATCAATGACTTCATTCTCTTTGGATCAACTATCAACACTCACAGAAGCAGCAGTCAAGAACTCAAGCAATGTATTGTATTAAGCAAACCTGCTGCACAAGACCTTTTTAAAGTGTTGAAGAGCAAAGATGTCAGCTTGTGAACTAAGGTGCACCTGACCATGGTATTTTCTATAAACTCATATACATGTGAAAGCTGGTCAGTGAATAAGGAAGGCCATAGAAGAATTGACGCATTTGAGTTATGGTGTTGAAGGAGAATATTGAAAGTGCCAGGGGCTGCCAAAAGAACCAATAGATCCATTTTGGAAGAAGCACAGCCAGAGTGCTCCTTGGAGGCCAAGATGGCCAAACTTCATCTCTCATACTTT
>NW_006408932.1:491255-492472 GCF_000296735.1 Chrysochloris asiatica | reverse complement strand
TTTAATTCTGTTGGTTAATCAGCCTTTCGAATGGGTCCAATCAGATGACCAAATTGCTGTCTTCCAATTTTTTTGACATAGATAAGTGAGTAGAGCCAATGCTGCATCAGTTTGTTGAAATATTTCCACTTACATTTTGTCTATTCCTGGAATTTTATTTTTACCCAACCTTAAGTACAGCTTGGAGTCCTGGTGTGGCACTGTGGGTTAATGCACCAGACTGCAAAACCATTTGAACTGCAAGGTCAGTGGTTCAAGCTCACCTCAGAAACCCTATACAGGGTTGCTATGGGTTGGAACCGACTCAACAGCACTTAACAATAACAAGTACAGCTTGGATGTCTCAGTACCATCAGTTCCAGATCATATGCTACATCTTGAAGTGGTTGAAACTCAACCACTACTTTTTGGTTCAGTGACTCTGTGAATACCTGCCATCTTCTTTTGATGCTTTCTACATCATTCCATATTTTTCCTGTTGTTGATGTTGTTAAAAGACAATTAATGGGTTCCAACTAATAGTATTGCCAAGTTGGGGCTTGAATTTTTTTTTGCAGCTCTTTCTGTTTGAGAAATGCTAAGTGTTTTATTCTCTTTTGGTTTTCTAACTGCCCATTTCATTATAATTTTTTCTGTGTCTTTTTGAGTTGTCCTTTGAAATTTTCTGTTCAACTCATTTACTTCCTCATTTCTCCCATTTGCTTTAGTGTCTCGCCTCTGGAAAGCAAGTTTCAGAGTCTCTTCTGACATCCATTTTCATCTTTTCTTTCTCTCCTGTTTTTTGGTTTTCTTGTATGATGGTCTTGATCTCATCCCACAGGTTTTCCAGTCTTGGGTCATTAGTGTCTAATGCAACAAATCTATCCTTGAAATGGTTTCTAAATTCAGACGGGATATGGTTAAAGTCATATTTAAGCCCTCTTGGACTTGTTTAATTATCTCCATTTTCAACCTAAACTTACATATGAGCAACTTATGGTATTGTACTCCCCAGCTGACCTTTGGCCTAGTTTTGGTTGGTGATAATGAGCCATCATCTCCTCACACAGATATAGTCTGTTTTATTCCTATGTTTCCATTTGAAGAGGTCTATATATATATAGAAGTCCTGGTGTGGTGTTGTGGGTTAATGTGCCAGACTGCAAAGCCGTTTGAACTGCAAGGTCTGCTCCTTGGGAATCCTATACAGGGTCACTATGGGTCAGAATTGACTAAAC